>NC_071095.1:35074701-35374701 GCF_027358695.1 Spea bombifrons | reverse complement strand
AGACCATAACGGGTCAGTTTAATTTGATCAACGTACTGAGAGCAACTGCTACGTTTGGAACGTTGGAACCAATGGAATGTTCTATCAGTTCTATCACCATAGCAACCATAGGAATGGTCTAAGCAGAAGAACCAAGTCAATGGTTGCCACGGTGATAAGATCAACATTGAAACTTTGCAACAAAAAGGAATCATTTTGTTTTCTGTGTATTCTGCGCGACTTTGGAAGCTAGAAATGAAACAGAACCGAAATATCCATTTATGAATTCTTACTTTTTATCTTTTGGAGGTTTTTTTTTAAACAAAAATCCATTTCAGCAAGATTAAGCCGGGCTTTAAGTGACTTACTTAAAATTGAAATTGATGTTTTAGCTAACTGAAGACTATTTAAAATTATGAAGCGTGGCAGTTAACGCCGTGATGACTCCATTAAAAATTATTTCAGCCAATCAAACATTTTCAGGGGGAGTCTTGTTTTTTTCGAGAGGCTCCAACCGTTCCTTGGCCTCCCCTTATAGACTTTTTACGTAAAAAGTGTGTGTGTGTGTGTAACAGAACATATACATGTCACAAATTGCATGCATTCTTTTTTCCTTTTGCTACATCATACAGCATAATATACAGAATTATGCTTTCATTATTTTGCTACATTGTAGCGGTTAACAGGTGACTCTGTGAAGCCACAATGTTGAACAAATACGATACAAAGGGTCTCAAAGCAACGCATAGCGCATTTTGCTCTTTTAAATCTAATATTATAGAATCATGGAACCTGCCGACAGATCGGCCCCATTCGGCCCCCGTCTACTCGCCCGTTTCTCCTGCTGTAAAGACTCAAACCTTAATCAGTCGTTGGTCTTGTCTTAGATTCAGGAGCCGTATGTCTATCCCATGCATGTTTAATACCCTCACCTTAATAACATCACTCATCCTAGGATAACTTTTCACTTCCAGCATTATAGATATTACCTATTGCTACTTAGACTCAGGTATTGTCTTCTCCCATGTGCTCCTTTTTGTATTTACAGAAAACATTTTCCCCAGTATGTCCCAATATCTAACAAATCAAGTTAAAAAAAGAAAGGAACAGAAACAAAATTTTCTTAAAAGGCCTTTATAAATGTATCCCATACATGTGTTTGTACATACATGTAGATTGAACATGAGGTCTATGTAGGTGACTGTACACAACATATGCCAGGGTCGGCACGCTTAGATGGTGGAATTAAATGCCATAGTAATATGAGGAAAAACTCAAATGGAGAAAATATATTTTATATTTATTTGAGGGACTTTGAGAGGTGAGATTGCACCTGTGACATGATCTTGACATGTTGGTAGTTACGCTGACAAGCTGCTCTACCACGCATGTATGGATATGTGGTTGGCCCTCCTGAGCCTGCTTTGCCAACGACTTGTCTCATTTGTGGTTGGAACTAAAATGATTTAGGCCCCGCCCACTTGATTCAGCCACGCCTATTATTGCATCATCTGCCTGTTTGTCTCGCTGGCTACACCATGGAGTCCAAGACCATCATCCTACACTGACCTCCACCAGAGGATTTTCATGTTATCTGTAAACTGAACTTCCAATTTAACGTGTCAATAAAATGCTGTTAACATTTTGTATAGTTCATGCTGTTTATTTAAAAATATTATTATTTCCCACAAATAACGTATGATATTTAGCAATTATCAGTTAATGTTCTAAGATAACGGGTCAGTTTAATTTGATCAAGGGCAATATCAACGTACTGAGAGCAACAGCTACATTTGGAACGTTGGAACCAATGGAATGTTCTATCAGGTCTATCACCATAGCAACCATAGGAATGGTCTAAGCAGAAGAACCAGGTCAATGGTTGCCATGGTGATAAGATCAACATTGAAACTTTGCACCAAAAAGGAATCATTTTGTTTTCCGTGTATTCTGCGCGACTTTTCAAGCCAGAAATGAAACAGAACCGAAATATCCATTTATGAAATATTACTTTTTACCTTTTGTTTTTTTTTTATTAAACAAAAATCCATTTCTGTAAGATTAAGCCAGGCTTTAAGGGACTTGTCTCATTTGTGGTTGGAACTGAAATGATTTAGACCCCGCCCACTTGATGCAGCCACGCCCACTATTGCATCATCAGCCTCTGTGATGTCATCATAGGAGGTTATATAAAGCAGGTGAAACTCAGACACTTCTCATTGCTCAGCAGAGCAGGCGAGTGAGAAGATGTTAGATACTCTTCTGATAATCGTGGGGTGCCTCTGCACCTTCATGATGCTTTTATTACTTGTTGGATTAGGAAAACGTAGTGGAGGACGAAAGGCAAATGAAGCCGACCTCTACCTAGAGATTATGTTCGCAATCGAACGCACAAACCACACCATGTTCCAGATACAGACCATAACGGGTCAGTTTAATTTGATCAACGTACTGAGAGCAACTGCTACGTTTGGAACGTTGGAACCAATGGAATGTTCTATCAGTTCTATCACCATAGCAACCATAGGAATGGTCTAAGCAGAAGAACCAAGTCAATGGTTGCCACGGTGATAAGATCAACATTGAAACTTTGCACCAAAAAGGAATCATTTTGTTTTCTGTGTATTCTGCGCGACTTTGGAAGCTAGAAATGAAACAGAACCGAAATATCCATTTATGAAATCTTACTTTTTACCTTTTGGAGGTTTTTTTTAAACAAAAATCCATTTCAGCAAGATTAAGCCGGGCTTTAAGTGACTTACTTAAAATTGAAATTGATGTTTTAGCTAACTGAAGACTATTTAAAATTATGAAGCGTGGCAGTTAACGCCGTGATGACTCCATTAACCCCTTAAGGACAATAGGGGTTTTTACTCGTAGTATATTGCGGGACAATGGCTCTTTTAACGTTTTTCAGTGTTACTGTTTAGCTGTGATTTTCTTCTTTCTCATTTCGCGCTCCCACACATATTATATATTGTTTTTTTCAGGACAAACAGGGCTTTCTTTAGATACCATTATTTTTATCATACCATCTAATTTACTATACAAAAAATGATAAAATATGGTGATTTTTTGTTAAAAAATTACTTTCTCTCACTTTTTAAACCAAAAAACTTTTACTCATCTGCAAAAACTAATGATAAAACCTGCTAAATAGATTCGACTATTTGTCCTGAGTTTAGAAATACCCAATGTTTTTATGTTTTTTTGCTTTTTTCTGCACGTTTTGGGGCAATAAGTACAGGTAGCGTTTTGCTATTTCAAAACAATTTTTTCCCCAAAGTTAGTCATTCTGCCCCATGTGCCATTTCGGGTATCTTTGAAGCCGGCCAATGCAATTGAACCCATCAAACCATATATATTTAAAAACTAGACATCCCAAGGTATTTGAAATGCTGGTATTTTAACCCTTTCCATGAACTAATTCTACCACTAGCCTTTGTCAAACTTTACGGTAGTAATTTTTTTTTGTATTTTTTTCACACACGTTGTACTTCAGGTATAAATGTACCGCTCCTGGTATATGTCAGTGTCAAACACCCCCCCAATATGTGTTCAGTAACATCTCCTGAGCGCAGTGATACCCCACATGCAGGGGTTTGTTGGGTTATTTGGGAGGTAAAAGGCCACCTTTGTGAGGTGTGTATATTTTTGCCATTTATACATCTGGTCACTCTGTGCCCACGTCCCATACTGGGGACATCTTTGAAGCCGGCCAATTCAATTTACCCCATCAAAATATAATTTTTTAAAACTAGGCACACTATGGGCATTTATAATGCCAATATTTTAACTCTTTGCGTGTGGGATTTTTTTGGGAAGATACAGCGCTAATTGTATGTAGCGCTAATTGTGTATAAAAAAACATACATATATACCTATTTGCACTTTTTTCGTGACTTTTTTTACATGTAACTATATATATATATATATATATATATATTTGTTTTTTTGTTTTTTTTTTTTTGAAATTTTTTTTTTTTAAATTAAATTTTTTTTTAATTTTTTTTTTACAATACACTGAGGCTGTGTAGCCCCCTCTGAGGCTACACAACCTCAGTGTATAGTTAAAAAACGTCATTGCCTCAATGAAGAGGCAGGCTGGAATGGGGGGTGAGTGATTGACAGACCAGGTTACTGGTCTGTGGTTTAACCCACCGATCGCCGTGATTCACTGTGAATCACGGGGATCGGGAAGTTGTGAATCCCCCCCCCGGAGCATTGCAGGCTTTCCTCAATGAAGAGGCAGCCTGGAATGCCCCTCACCCGATTTGCATCGGGTTCGGGGGGGGGGGGGGTTTGACAGACCAGTGATTTCAGTCACTGGTCTGTCGTTTAACCCACCGATCGCCGTGATTCACAGTGAATCACGGCGATCGGGAGGTTGTGAAGCCCCCCCCTGAGCATTGCAGGCTTGCCTCAATGAAGAGGCAGCCTGGAATGCCCCTCACCCGATTTGCATCGGGTTCGGGGGGGGGGGTTGACAGACCAGTGATTTCAGTCACTGGTCTGTCGTTTAACCCACCGATCGCCGTGATTCACGGTAAATCACAGCGATCGGGAGGTTGTGAAGGCCCCTCTGGGGCATTGCAGGCATGCCTCAATGTAGAAGCAGCCTGGAATGCCCCTTACCCGATTTGAATCGGGCTCGAGGGGCGTGTTTAACAGACCGGTGATTTGCATCGCCGGTCTGTTGTTTCAACCGCCGATCTCCGTGAATTGCGGAGATCGGAAGGTTGCAAAACCTTTTTTTTTGGTTTGCCTGGATAGCCTCACTTGTGAGGCTTCCAGGAAAACCGTGATGCCGCCGATCGCGGCGAAAACGCAGCGGTAAACGGCAAATAACGTTACCACGTACATGTACGGGCATTGTCATTATCGCGTTGCACGGCAACCCCGTACATGTACGTGGATTGTCGTTAAGGGGTTAAAAACTATTTCAGCCAATCAAACATTTTCAGGGGGAGTCTTGTTTTTTTCGAGAGGCTCCAACCGTTCCTTGGCCTCCCCTTATAGACTTTTTACGTAAAAAGTGTGTGTGTGTGTGTGTAACAGAACATATACACGTCACAAATTGCAAGCATTCTTTTTTCCTTTTGCTACATCATACAGCATAATATACAGAATTATGCTTTCATTATTTTGCTACATTGTAGCGGTTAACAGGTGACTCTGTGAAGCCACAATGTTGAACAAATATGATACAAAGGGTCTCAAAGCAACGCATAGCGCATTTTGCTCTTTTAAATCTAATATTATAGAATCATGGAACCTGCCGACAGATCGGCCCCATTCGGCCCCCGTTTACTCGCCCGTTTCTCCTGCTGTAAAGACTCAAACCTTAATCAGTCATTGGTCTTGTCTTAGATTCAGGAGCCGTATGTCTATCCCATGCATGTTTAATACCCTCACCTTAATAACATCACTCATCCTAGGATAACTTTTCACTTCCAGCATTATAGATATTACCTATTGCTACTTAGACTCAGGTATTGTCTTCTCCCATGTGCTCCTTTTTGTATTTACATAAAACATTTTCCCCAGTATGTCCCAATATCTAACAAATCAAGTTAAAAAAAGAAAGGAACAGAAACAAAATTTTCTTAAAAGGCCTTCATAAATGTATCCCATACATGTGTTTGTACATACATGTAGATTGAACATGAGGTCTATGTAGGTGACTGTACACAACATATGCCAGGGTCGGCACGCTTAGATGGTGGAATTAAATGCCATAGTAATATGAGGAAAAACTCAAATGGAGAAAATATATTTTATATTTATTTGAGGGACTTTGAGAGGTGAGATTGCACCTGTGACATGATCTTGACATGTTGGTAGTTACGCTGACAAGCTGCTCTACCACGCATGTATTTATATGTGGTTGGCCCTCCTGAGCCTGCTTTGCCAACGACTTGTCTCATTTGTGGTTGGAACTGAAATGATTTAGGCCCCACCCACTTGATTCAGCCACGCCTATTATTGCATCATCTGCCTGTTTGTCTCGCTGGCTACACCATGGAGTCCAAGACCATCATCCTACACTGACCTCCACCAGAGGATTTTCATGTTATCTGTAAACTGAACTTCCAATTTAACGTGTCAATAAAATTCTGTTAACATTTAGTATAGTTCATGCTGTTTATTTAAAAATATTATTATTTCCCACAAATAACGTATGATATTTAGCAATTATCAGTTAATGTTCTAAGATAACGGGTCAGTTTAATTTGATCAAGGGCAATATCAACGTACTGAGAGCAACAGCTACATTTGGAACGTTGGAACCAATGGAATGTTCTATCAGGTCTATCACCATAGCAACCATAGGAATGGTCTAAGCAGAAGAACCAGGTCAATGGTTGCCATGGTGATAAGATCAACATTGAAACTTTGCACCAAAAAGAAATCATTTTGTTTTCCGTGTATTCTGCGCGACTTTTCAAGCCAGAAATGAAACAGAACCGAAATATCCATTTATGAAATATTACTTTTTACCTTTTGTTTTTTTTTTATTAAACAAAAATCCATTTCTGTAAGATTAAGCCAGGCTTTAAGGGACTTGTCTCATTTGTGGTTGGAACTGAAATGATTTAGACCCCGCCCACTTGATGCAGCCACGCCCACTATTGCATCATCAGCCTCTGTGATGTCATCATAGGAGGTTATATAAAGCAGGTGAAACTCAGACACTTCTCATTGCTCAGCAGAGCAGGCGAGTGAGAAGATGTTAGATACTCTTCTGATAATCGTGGGGTGCTTCTGCACCTTCATGATGCTTTTATTACTTGTTGTATTAGGAAAACGTAGTGGAGGACGAAAGGCAAATTAAGCCGACCTCTACCTAGAGATTATGTTCGCAATCGAACGCACAAACCACACCATGTTCCAGATACAGACCATAACGGGTCAGTTTAATTTGATCAACGTACTGAGAGCAACTGCTACGTTTGGAACGTTGGAACCAATGGAATGTTCTATCAGTTCTATCACCATAGCAACCATAGGAATGGTCTAAGCAGAAGAACCAAGTCAATGGTTGCCACGGTGATAAGATCAACATTGAAACTTTGCACCAAAAAGGAATCATTTTGTTTTCTGTGTATTCTGCGCGACTTTGGAAGCTAGAAATGAAACAGAACCGAAATATCCATTTATGAAATCTTACTTTTTACCTTTTGGAGGTTTTTTTTTAAACAAAAATCCATTTCAGCAAGATTAAGCCAGGCTTTAAGTGACTTACTTAAAACTGAAATTGATGTTTTAGCTAACTGAAGACTATTTAAAATTATGAAGCGTGGCAGTTAACGCCGTGATGACTCCATTAAAAACTATTTCAGCCAATCAAACATTTTCAGGGGGAGTCTTGTTTTTTTCGAGAGGCTCCAACCGTTCCTTGGCCTCCCCTTATAGACTTTTTACGTAAAAAGTGTGTGTGTGTGTGTGTAACAGAACATATACACGTCACAAATTGCATGCATTCTTTTTTCCTTTTGCTACATCATACAGTATAATATACAGAATTATGCTTTCATTATTTTGCTACATTGTAGCGGTTAACAGGTGACTCTGTGAAGCCACAATGTTGAACAAATATGATACAAAGGGTCTCAAAGCAACGCATAGCGCATTTTGCTCTTTTAAATCTAATGTTATAGAATCATGGAACCTGCCGACAGATCGGCCCCATTCGGCCCCCGTCTACTCGCCCGTTTCTCCCGCTGTAAAGACTCAAACCTTAATCAGTCGTTGGTCTTGTCTTAGATTCAGGAGCCGTATGTCTATCCCATGCATGTTTAATACCCTCACCTTAATAACATCACTCATCCTAGGATAACTTTTCACTTCCAGCATTATAGATATTACCTATTGCTACTTAGACTCAGGTATTGTCTTCTCCCATGTGCTCCTTTTTGTATTTACATAAGACATTTTCCCCAGTATGTCCCAATATCTAACAAATCAAGTTAAAAAAAGAAAGGAACAGAAACAAAATTTTCTTAAAAGGCCTTTATAAATGTATCCCATACATGTGTTTGTACATACATGTAGATTGAACATGAGGTCTATGTAGGTGACTGTACACAACATATGCCATGGTCGGCAAGCTTAGATGGTGGAATTAAATGCCATAGTAATATGAGGAAAAACTCAAATGGAGAAAATATATTTTATATTTATTTGAGGGACTTTGAGAGGTGAGATTGCACCTGTGACATGATCTTGACATGTTGGTAGTTACGCTGACAAGCTGCTCTACCACGCATGTATGGATATGTGGTTGGCCCTCCTGTGCCTGCTTTGCCAACGACTTGTCTCATTTGTGTTTGGAACTGAAATGATTTAGGCCAAGCCCACTTGATGCAGCCTCGCCCACTATTGCATCATTAGCCTCTGTGATGTCATCATAGGAGGTTATATAAAGCAGGTGAAACTCAGACACTTCTCATTGCTCAGCAGAGCAGGCGAGTGAGAAGATGTTAGATACTCTTCTGATAATCGTGGGGTGCCTCTGCACCTTCATGATGCTTTTATTACTTGTTGGATTAGGAAAACGTAGTGGAGGACGAAAGGCAAATGAAGCCGACCTCTACCTAGAGATTATGTTCGCAATCGAACGCACAAACCACGCCATGTTCCAGATACAGACCATAACGGGTCAGTTTAATTTGATCAACGTACTGAGAGCAACTGCTACGTTTGGAACGTTGGAACCAATGGAATGTTCTATCAGTTCTATCACCATAGCAACCATAGGAATGGTCTAAGCAGAAGAACCAAGTCAATGGTTGCCACGGTGATAAGATCAACATTGAAACTTTGCACCAAAAAGGAATCATTTTGTTTTCTGTGTATTCTGCGCGACTTTGGAAGCTAGAAATGAAACAGAACCGAAATATCCATTTATGAAATCTTACTTTTTACCTTTTGGAGGTTTTTTTTAAACAAAAATCCATTTCAGCAAGATTAAGCCGGGCTTTAAGTGACTTACTTAAAATTGAAATTGATGTTTTAGCTAACTGAAGACTATTTAAAATTATGAAGCGTGGCAGTTAACGCCGTGATGACTCCATTAACCCCTTAAGGACAATAGGGGTTTTTACTCGTAGTATATTGCGGGACAATGGCTCTTTTAACGTTTTTCAGTGTTACTGTTTAGCTGTGATTTTCTTCTTTCTCATTTCGTGCTCCCACACATATTATATATTGTTTTTTTCAGGACAAACAGGGCTTTCTTTAGATACCATTATTTTTATCATACCGTCTAATTTACTATACAAAAAATGATAAAATATGGTGATTTTTTGTTAAAAAATTACTTTCTCTCACTTTTTAAACCAAAAAACTTTTACTCATCTGCAAAAACTAATGATAAAACCTGCTAAATAGATTCGACTATTTGTCCTGAGTTTAGAAATACCCAATGTTTTTATGTTTTTTTGCTTTTTTCTGCACGTTTTGGGGCAATAAGTACAGGTAGCGTTTTGCTATTTCAAAACAATTTTTTCCCCAAAGTTAGTCATTCTGCCCCATGTGCCATTTCGGGTATCTTTGAAGCCGGCCAATGCAATTGAACCCATCAAACCATATATATTTAAAAACTAGACACCCCAAGGTATTTGAAATGCTGGTATTTTAACCCTTTCCATGAACTAATTCTACCACTAGCCTTTGTCAAACTTTACGGTAGTAATTTTTTTTTGTATTTTTTTCACACACGTTGTACTTCAGGTATAAATGTACCGCTCCTGGTATATGTCAGTGTCAAACACCCCCCCAATATGTGTTCAGTAACATCTCCTGAGCGCAGTGATACCCCACATGCAGGGGTTTGTTGGGTTATTTGGGAGGTAAAAGGCCACCTTTGTGAGGTGTGTATATTTTTGCCATTTATACATCTGGTCACTCTGTGCCCACGTCCCATACTGGGGACATCTTTGAAGCCGGCCAATTCAATTTACCCCATCAAATCATAATTTTTTAAAACTAGGCACACTATGGGCATTTATAATGCCAATATTTTAACTCTTTGCGTGTGGGATTTTTTTGGGAAGATACAGCGCTAATTGTATGTAGCGCTAATTGTGTATAAAAAAACATACATATATACCTATTTGCACTTTTTTCGTGACTTTTTTTACATGTAACTATATATATATATATATATATTTGTTTTTTTGTTTTTTTTTTTTTGAAAATTTTTTTTTTTTAAATTAAATTTTTTTTTTAATTTTTTTTTTACAATACACTGAGGCTGTGTAGCCCCCTCTGAGGCTACACAACCTCAGTGTATAGTTAAAAAACGTCATTGCCTCAAAGAAGAGGCAGGCTGGAATGGGGGGTGAGTGATTGACAGACCAGGTTACTGGTCTGTGGTTTAACCCACCGATCGCCGTGATTCACTGTGAATCACGGGGATCGGGAAGTTGTGAATCCCCCCCCCCGGAGCATTGCAGGCTTTCCTCAATGAAGAGGCAGCCTGGAATGCCCCTCACCCGATTTGCATCGGGTTCGGGGGGGGGTTTGACAGACCAGTGATTTCAGTCACTGGTCTGTCGTTTAACCCACCGATCGCCGTGATTCACTGTGAATCACGGCGATCGGGAGGTTGTGAAGCCCCCCCCTGAGCATTGCAGGCTTGCCTCAATGAAGAGGCAGCCTGGAATGCCCCTCACCCGATTTGCATCGGGTTCGGGGGGGGGTTGACAGACCAGTGATTTCAGTCACTGGTCTGTCGTTTAACCCACCGATCGCCGTGATTCACGGTAAATCACAGCGATCGGGAGGTTGTGAAGGCCCCTCTGGGGCATTGCAGGCATGCCTCAATGTAGAAGCAGCCTGGAATGCCCCTTACCCGATTTGAATCGGGCTCGAGGGGCGTGTTTAACAGACCGGTGATTTGCATCGCCGGTCTGTTGTTTCAACCGCCGATCTCCGTGAATTGCGGAGATCGGAAGGTTGCAAAACCTTTTTTTTTGGTTTGCCTGGATAGCCTCACTTGTGAGGCTTCCAGGAAAACCGCGATGCCGCCGATCGCGGCGAAAACGCCGCGGTAAACGGCAAATAACGTTACCACGTACATGTACGGGCATTGTCATTATCGCGTTGCACGGCAACCCCGTACATGTACGTGGATTGTCGTTAAGGGGTTAAAAACTATTTCAGCCAATCAAACATTTTCAGGGGGAGTCTTGTTTTTTTCGAGAGGCTCCAACCGTTCCTTGGCCTCCCCTTATAGACTTTTTACGTAAAAAGTGTGTGTGTGTGTGTAACAGAACATATACATGTCACAAATTGCATGCATTCTTTTTTCCTTTTGCTACATCATACAGCATAATATACAGAATTATGCTTTCATTATTTTGCTACATTGTAGCGGTTAACAGGTGACTGTGAAGCCACAATGTTGAACAAATATGATACAAAGGGTCTCAAAGCAACGCATAGCGCATTTTGCTCTTTTAAATCTAATATTATAGAATCATGGAACCTGCCGACAGATCGGCCCCATTCGGCCCCCGTCTACTCGCCCGTTTCTCCTGCTGTAAAGACTCAAACCTTAATCAGTCGTTGGTCTTGTCTTAGATTCAGGAGCCGTATGTCTATCCCATGCATGTTTAATACCCTCACCTTAATAACATCACTCATCCTAGGATAACTTTTCACTTCCAGCATTATAGATGTTACCTATTGCTACTTAGACTCAGGTATTGTCTTCTCCCATGTGCTCCTTTTTGTATTTACATAAAACATTTTCCCCAGTATGTCCCAATATCTAACAAATCAAGTTAAAAAAAGAAAGGAACAGAAACAAAATTTTCTTAAAAGGCCTTTATAAATGTATCCCATACATGTGTTTGTACATACATGTAGATTGAACATGAGGTCTATGTAGGTGACTGTACACAACATATGCCAGGGTCGGCAAGCTTAGATGGTGGAATTAAATGCCATAGTAATATGAGGAAAAACTCAAATGGAGAAAATATATTTTATATTTATTTGAGAGACTTTGAGAGGTGAGATTGCACCTGTGACATGATCTTGACATGTTGGTAGTTACGCTGACAAGCTGCTCTACCACGCATGTATGGATATGTGGTTGGCCCTCCTGAGCCTGCTTTGCCAACGACTTGTCTCATTTGTGTTTGGAACTGAAATGATTTAGGCCCCGCCCACTTGATTCAGCCACGCCTATTATTGCATCATCTGCCTGTTTGTCTCGCTGGCTACACCATGGAGTCCAAGACCATCATCCTACACTGACCTCCACCAGAGGATTTTCATGTTATCTGTAAACTGAACTTCCAATTTAACGTGTCAATAAAATTCTGTTAACATTTAGTATAGTTCATGCTGTTTATTTAAAAATATTATTATTTCCCACAAATAACGTATGATATTTAGCAATTATCAGTTAATGTTCTAAGATAACGGGTCAGTTTAATTTGATCAAGGGCAATATCAACGTACTGAGAGCAACAGCTACATTTGGAACGTTGGAACCAATGGAATGTTCTATCAGGTCTATCACCATAGCAACCATAGGAATGGTCTAAGCAGAAGAACCAGGTCAATGGTTGCCATGGTGATAAGATCAACATTGAAACTTTGCACCAAAAAGGAATCATTTTGTTTTCCGTGTATTCTGCGCGACTTTTGAAGCCAGAAATGAAACAGAACCGAAATATCCATTTATGAAATATTACTTTTTACCTTTTGTTTTTCTTTTATTAAACAAAAATCCATTTCTGTAAGATTAAGCCAGGCTTTAAGGGACTTGTCTCATTTGTGGTTGGAACTGAAATGATTTAGACCCCGCCCACTTGATGCAGCCACGCCCACTATTGCATCATCAGCCTCTGTGATGTCATCATAGGAGGTTATATAAAGCAGGTGAAACTCAGACACTTCTCATTGCTCAGCAGAGCAGGCGAGTGAGAAGATGTTAGATACTCTTCTGATAATCGTGGGGTGCCTCTGCACCTTCATGATGCTTTTATTACTTGTTGGATTAGGAAAACGTAGTGGAGGACGAAAGGCAAATGAAGCCGACCTCTACCTAGAGATTATGTTCGCAATCGAACGCACAAACCACACCATGTTCCAGATACAGACCATAACGGGTCAGTTTAATTTGATCAACGTACTGAGAGCAACTGCTACGTTTGGAACGTTGGAACCAATGGAATGTTCTATCAGTTCTATCACCATAGCAACCATAGGAATGGTCTAAGCAGAAGAACCAAGTCAATGGTTGCCACGGTGATAAGATCAACATTGAAACTTTGCTCCAAAAAGGAATCATTTTGTTTTCTGTGTATTCTGCGCGACTTTGGATGCTAGAAATGAAACAGAACCGAAATATCCATTTAATGAAATCTTACTTTTTACCTTTTGGAGGTTTTTTTTTAAACAAAAATCCATTTCAGCAAGATTAAGCCGGGCTTTAAGTGACTTACTTAAAATTGAAATTGATGTTTTAGCTAACTGAAGACTATTTAAAATTATGAAGCGTGGCAGTTAACGCCGTGATGACTCCATTAAAAACTATTTCAGCCAATCAAACATTTTCAGGGGGAGTCTTGTTTTTTTCGAGAGGCTCCAACCGTTCCTTGGCCTCCCCTTATAGACTTTTTACGTAAAAAGTGTGTGTGTGTGTGTGTATGTAACAGAACATATACATGTCACAAATTGCATGCATTCTTTTTTCCTTTTGCTACATCATACAGCATAATATACAGAATTATGCTTTCATTATTTTGCTACATTGTAGCGGTTAACAGGTGACTCTGTGAAGCCACAATGTTGAACAAATATGATACAAAGGGTCTCAAAGCAACGCATAGCGCATTTTGCTCTTTTAAATCTAATATTATAGAATCATGGAACCTGCCGACAGATCGGCCCCATTCGGCCCCCGTCTACTCGCCCGTTTCTCCTGCTGTAAAGACTCAAACCTTAATCAGTCGTTGGTCTTGTCTTAGATTCAGGAGCCGTATGTCTATCCCATGCATGTATAATACCCTCACCTTAATAACATCACTCATCCTAGGATAACTTTTCACTTCCAGCATTATAGATATTACCTATTGCTACTTAGACTCAGGTATTGTCTTCTCCCATGTGCTCCTTTTTGTATTTACATAAAACATTTTCCCCAGTATGTCCCAATATCTAACAAATCAAGTTAAAAAAAGAAAGGAACAGAAACAAAATTTTCTTAAAAGGCCTTTATAAATGTATGCCATACATGTGTTTGTACATACATGTAGATTGAACATGAGGTCTATGTAGGTGACTGTACACAACATATGCCAGGGTCGGCACGCTTAGATGGTGGAATTAAATGCCATAGTAATATGAGGAAAAACTCAAATGGAGAAAATATATTTTATATTTATTTGAGGGACTTTGAGAGGTGAGATTGCACCTGTGACATGATCTTGACATGTTGGTAGTTACGCTGACAAGCTGCTCTACCACGTATGTATGGATATGTGGTTGGCCCTCCTGAGCCTGCTTTGCCAACGACTTGTCTCATTTGTGGTTGGAACTGAAATGATTTAGGCCCCGCCCACTTGATTCAGCCACGCCTATTATTGCATCATCTGCCTGTTTGTCTCGCTGGCTACACCATGGAGTCCAAGACCATCATCCTACACTGACCTCCACCAGAGGATTTTCATGTTATCTGTAAACTAAACTTCCAATTTAACGTGTCAATAAAATTCTGTTAACATTTAGTATAGTTCATGCTGTTTATTTAAAAATATTATTATTTCCCACAAATAACGTATGATATTTAGCAATTATCAGTTAATGTTCTAAGATAACGGGTCAGTTTAATTTGATCAAGGGCAATATCAACGTACTGAGAGCAACAGCTACATTTGGAACGTTGGAACCAATGGAATGTTCTATCAGGTCTATCACCATAGCAACCATAGGAATGGTCTAAGCAGAAGAACCAGGTCAATGGTTGCCATGGTGATAAGATGAACATTGAAACTTTGCACCAAAAAGGAATCATTTTGTTTTACGTGTATTCTGCGCGGCTTTTCAAGCCAGAAATGAAACAGAACCGAAATATCCATTTATGAAATATTACTTTTTACCTTTTTTTTTTTTTTTATTAAACAAAAATCCATTTCTGTAAGATTAAGCCAGGCTTTAAGGGACTTGTCTCATTTGTGGTTGGAACTGAAATGATTTAGACCCCGCCCACTTGATGCAGCCACGCCCACTATTGCATCATCAGCCTCTGTGATGTCATCATAGGAGGTTATATAAAGCAGGTGAAACTCAGACACTTCTCATTGCTCAGCAGAGCAGGCGAGTGAGAAGATGTTAGATACTCTTCTGATAATCGTGGGGTGCCTCTGCACCTTCATGATGCTTTTATTACTTGTTGGATTAGGAAAACGTAGTGGAGGACGAAAGGCAAATGAAGCCGACCTCTACCTAGAGATTATGTTCGCAATCGAACGCACAAACCACACCATGTTCCAGATACAGACCATAACGGGTCAGTTTAATTTGATCAACGTACTGAGAGCAACTGCTACGTTTGGAACGTTGGAACCAATGGAATGTTCTATCAGTTCTATCACCATAGCAACCATAGGAATGGTCTAAGCAGAAGAACCAAGTCAATGGTTGCCACGGTGATAAGATCAACATTGAAACTTTGCACCAAAAAGGAATCATTTTGTTTTCTGTGTATTCTGCGCGACTTTGGAAGCTAGAAATGAAACAGAACCGAAATATCCATTTATGAAATCTTACTTTTTACCTTTTTTTTTTTTTTTTTTATTAAACAAAAATCCATTTCTGTAAGATTAAGCCAGGCTTTAAGGGACTTGTCTCATTTGTGGTTGGAACTGAAATGATTTAGACCCCGCCCATCTGATGCAGCCACGCCCACTATTGCATCATCAGCCTCTGTGATGTCATCAGAGGAGGTTATATAAAGCAGGTGAAACTCAGACACTTCTCATTGCTCAGCAGAGCAGGCGAGTGAGAAGATGTTAGATACTCTTCTGATAATCGTGGGGTGCCTCTGCACCTTCATGATGCTTTTATTACTTGTTGGATTAGGAAAACGTAGTGGAGGACGAAAGGCAAATGAAGCCGACCTCTACCTAGAGATTATGTTCGCAATCGAACGCACAAACCACACCATGTTCCAGATACAGACCATAACGGGTCAGTTTAATTTGATCAACGTACTGAGAGCAACTGCTACGTTTGGAATGTTCTATCAGTTCTATCACCATAGCAACCATAGGAATGGTCTAAGCAGAAGAACCAAGTCAATGGTTGCCACGGTGTAAGATCAACATTGAAACTTTGCACCATAAAGGAATCATTTTGTTTTCTGTGTATTCTGCGCGACTTTGGAAGCTAGAAATGAAACAGAACCGAAATATCCATTTATGAAATCTTACTTTTTTACCTTTTAGAGGTTTTTTTTTAAACAAAAATCCATTTCAGCAAGATTAAGCCGGGCTTTAATTGACTTACTTAAAATTGAAATTGATGTTTTAGCTAACTGAAGACTATTTAAAATTATGAAGCGTGGCAGTTAACGCCGTGATGACTCCATTAAAAACTATTTCAGCCAATCAAACATTTTCAGGGGGAGTCTTGTTTTTTTCGAGAGGCTCCAACTGTTCCTTGGCCTCCCGTTATAGACTTTTTACGTAAAAAGTGTGTGTGTGTGTGTAACAGAACATATACACGTCACAAATTGCATGCATTCTTTTTTCCTTTTGCTACATCATACAGCATAATATACAGAATTATGCTTTCATTATTTTGCTACATTGTAGCGGTTAACAGGTGACTCTGTGAAGCCACAATGTTGAACAAATATGATACAAAGGGTCTCAAAGCAACGCATAGCGCATTTTGCTCTTTTAAATCTAATATTATAGAATCATGGAACCTGCCGACAGATCGGCCCCATTCGGCCCCCGTCTACTCGCCCGTTTCTCCTGCTGTAAAGACTCAAACCTTAATCAGTCGTTGGTCTTGTCTTAGATTCAGGAGCCGTATGTCTATCCCATGCATGTATAATACCCTCACCTTAATAACATCACTCATCCTAGGATAACTTTTCACTTCCAGCATTATAGATATTACCTATTGCTACTTAGACTCAGGTATTGTCTTCTCCCATGTGCTCCTTTTTGTATTTACATAAAACATTTTCCCCAGTATGTCCCAATATCTAACAAATCAAGTTAAAAAAAGAAAGGAACAGAAACAAAATTTTCTTAAAAGGCCTTTATAAATGTATGCCATACATGTGTTTGTACATACATGTAGATTGAACATGAGGTCTATGTAGGTGACTGTACACAACATATGCCAGGGTCGGCACACTTAGATGGTGGAATTAAATGCCATAGTAATATGAGGAAAAACTCAAATGGAGAAAATATATTTTATATTTATTTGAGGGACTTTGAGAGGTGAGATTGCACCTGTGACATGATCTTGACATGTTGGTAGTTACGCTGACAAGCTGCTCTACCACGTATATGTATGGATATGTGGTTGGCCCTCCTGAGCCTGCTTTGCCAACGACTTGTCTCATTTGTGGTTGGAACTGAAATGATTTAGGCCCCGCCCACTTGATTCAGCCACGCCTATTATTGCATCATCTGCCTGTTTGTCTCGCTGGCTACACCATGGAGTCCAAGACCATCATCCTACACTGACCTCCACCAGAGGATTTTCATGTTATCTGTAAACTGAACTTCCAATTTAACGTGTCAATAAAATTCTGTTAACATTTAGTATAGTTCATGCTGTTTATTTAAAAATATTATTATTTCCCACAAATAACGTATGATATTTAGCAATTATCAGTTAATGTTCTAAGATAACGGGTCAGTTTAATTTGATCAAGGGCAATATCAACGTACTGAGAGCAACAGCTACATTTGGAACGTTGGAACCAATGGAATGTTCTATCAGGTCTATCACCATAGCAACCATAGGAATGGTCTAAGCAGAAGAACCAGGTCAATGGTTGCCATGGTGATAAGATGAACATTGAAACTTTGCACCAAAAAGGAATCATTTTGTTTTCCGTGTATTCTGCGCGACTTTTCAAGCCAGAAATGAAACAGAACCGAAATATCCATTTATGAAATATTACTTTTTACCTTTTTTTTTTTTTTTTTTATTAAACAAAAATCCATTTCTGTAAGATTAAGCCAGGCTTTAAGGGACTTGTCTCATTTGTGGTTGGAACTGAAATGATTTAGACCCCGCCCACTTGATGCAGCCACGCCCACTATTGCATCATCAGCCTCTGTGATGTCATCATAGGAGGTTATATAAAGCAGGTGAAACTCAGACACTTCTCATTGCTCAGCAGAGCAGGCGAGTGAGAAGATGTTAGATACTCTTCTGATAATCGTGGGGTGCCTCTGCACCTTCATGATGCTTTTATTACTTGTTGGATTAGGAAAACGTAGTGGAGGACGAAAGGCAAATGAAGCCGACCTCTACCTAGAGATTATGTTCGCAATCGAACGCACAAACCACACCATGTTCCAGATACAGACCATAACGGGTCAGTTTAATTTGATCAACGTACTGAGAGCAACTGCTACGTTTGGAACGTTGGAACCAATGGAATGTTCTATCAGTTCTATCACCATAGCAACCATAGGAATGGTCTAAGCAGAAGAACCAAGTCAATGGTTGCCACGGTGATAAGATCAACATTGAAACTTTGCACCAAAAAGGAATCATTTTGTTTTCTGTGTATTCTGCGCGACTTTGGAAGCTAGAAATGAAACAGAACTGAAATATCCATTTATGAAATCTTACTTTTTTACCTTTTGGAGGTTTTTTTTTAAACAAAAATCCATTTCAGCAAGATTAAGCCGGGCTTTAATTGACTTACTTAAAATTGAAATTGATGTTTTAGCTAACTGAAGACTATTTAAAATTATGAAGCGTGGCAGTTAACGCCGTGATGACTCCATTAAAAACTATTTCAGCCAATCAAACATTTTCAGGGGGAGTCTTGTTTTTTTCGAGAGGCTCCAACTGTTCCTTGGCCTCCCGTTATAGACTTTTTACGTAAAAAGTGTGTGTTTGTGTGTAACAGAACATATACACGTCACAAATTGCATGCATTCTTTTTTTCCTTTTGCTACATCATACAGCATAATATACAGAATTATGCTTTCATAATTTTGCTACATTGTAGCGGTTAACAGGTGACTCTGTGAAGCCACAATGTTGAACAAATATGATACAAAGGGTCTCAAAGCAACGCATAGCACATTTTGCTCTTTTAAATCTAATATTATAGAATCATGGAACCTGCCGACAGATCGGCCCCATTCGGCCCCCGTCTACTCGCCCGTTTCTCCTGCTGTAAAGACTCAAACCTTAATCAGTCGTTGGTCTTGTCTTAGATTCAGGAGCCGTATGTCTATCCCATGCATGTTTAATACCCTCACCTTAATAACATCACTCATCCTAGGATAACTTTTCACTTCCAGCATTATAGATATTACCTATTGCTACTTAGACTCAGGTATTGTCTTCTCCCATGTGCTCCTTTTTGTATTTACATAAAACATTTTCCCCAGTATGTCCCAATATCTAACAAATCAAGTTAAAAAAAGAAAGGAACAGAAACAAAATTTTCTTAAAAGGCCTTTATAAATGTATCCCATACATGTGTTTGTACATACATGTAGATTGAACATGAGGTCTATGTAGGTGACTGTACACAACATATGCCAGGGTCGGCACGCTTAGATGGTGGAATTAAATGCCATAGTAATATGAGGAAAAACTCAAATGGAGAAAATATATTTTATATTTATTTGAGGGACTTTGAGAGGTGAGATTGCACCTGTGACATGATCTTGACATGTTGGTAGTTACGCTGACAAGCTGCTCTACCACGTATGTATGGATATGTGGTTGGCCCTCCTGAGCCTGCTTTGCCAACGACTTGTCTCATTTGTGGTTGGAACTGAAATGATTTAGGCCCCGCCCACTTGATTCAGCCACACCTATTATTGCATCATCTGCCTGTTTGTCTCGCTGGCTACACCATCGAGTCCAAGACCATCATCCTACACTGACCTCCACCAGAGGATTTTCATGTTATCTGTAAACTGAACTTCCAATTTAACGTGTCAATAAAATTCTGTTAACATTTAGTATAGTTCATGCTGTTTATTTAAAAATATTATTATTTCCCACAATTAACGTATGATATTTAGCAATTATCAGTTAATGTTCTAAGATAACGGGTCAGTTTAATTTGATCAAGGGCAATATCAACGTACTGAGAGCAACAGCTACATTTGGAACGTTGGAACCAATGGAATGTTCTATCAGGTCTATCACCATAGCAACCATAGGAATGGTCTAAGCAGAAGAACCAGGTCAATGGTTGCCATGGTGATAAGATCAACATTGAAACTTTGCACCAAAAAGGAATCATTTTGTTTTCCGTGTGTTCTGCACGACTTTTCAAGCCAGAAATGAAACAGAACCGAAATATCCATTTATGAAATATTACTTTTTACCTTTTGTTTTTTTTTTTTTATTAAACAAAAATCCATTTCTGTAAGATTAAGCCAGGCTTTAAGGGACTTGTCTCATTTGTGGTTGGAAGTGAAATGATTTAGACCCCGCCCACTTGATGCAGCCATGCCCACTATTGCATCATCAGCCTCTGTGATGTCATCATAGGAGGTTATATAAAGCAGGTGAAACTCAGACACTTCTCATTGCTCAGCAGAGCAGGCGAGTGAGAAGATGTTAGATACTCTTCTGATAATCGTGGGGTGCCTCTGCACCTTCACGATGCTTTTATTACTTGTTGGATTAGGAAAACGTAGTGGAGGACGAAAGGCAAATGAAGCCGACCTCTACCTAGAGATTATGTTCGCAATCGAACGCACAAACCACACCATGTTCCAGATACAGACCAAAACGGGTTAGTTTAATTTGATAAACGTACTGAGAGCAACTGCTACGTTTGGAACGTTGGAACCAATGGAAAGTTCTCTCAGTTCTATCACCATAGCAACCATAGGAATGGTCTAAGCAGAAGAACCAAGTCAATGGTTGCCACGGTGATAAGATCAACATTGAAACTTTGCACCAAAACGGAATCATTTTGTTTTCTGTGTATTCTGCGAGACTATGGAAGCTAGAAATGAAACAGAACCGAAATATCCATTTATGAAATCTTACTTTTTACCTTTTGGAGGTTTTTTTTAAACAAAAATCCATTTCAGCAAGATTAAGCCGGGCTTTAAGTGACTTACTTAAAATTGAAATTGATGTTTTAGCTAACTGAAGACTATTTAAAATTATGAAGCGTGGCAGTTAACGCCGTGATGACTCCATTAAAAACTATTTCAGCCAATCAAACATTTTCAGGGGGAGTCTTGTTTTTTTCGAGAGGCTCCAACCGTTCCTTGGCCTCCCCTTATAGACTTTTTACGTAAAAAGTGTGTGTGTGTGTGTAACAGAACAAATACATGTCACAAATTGCATGCATTCTTTTTTCCTTTTGCTACATCATACAGCATAATATACAGAATTATGCTTTCATTATTTTGCTACATTGTAGCGGTTAACAGGTGACTCTGTGAAGCCACAATGTTGAACAAATATGATACAAAGGGTCTCAAAGCAACGCATAGCGCATTTTGCTCTTTTAAATCTAATATTATAGAATCATGGAACCTGCCGACAGATCGGCCCCATTCGGCCCCCGTCTACTCGCCCGTTTCTCCTGCTGTAAAGACTCAAACCTTAATCAGTCGTTGGTCTTGTCTTAGATTCAGGAGCCGTATGTCTATCCCATGCATGTTTAATACCCTCACCTTAATAACATCACTCATCCTAGGATAACTTTTCACTTCCAGCATTATAGATATTACCTATTGCTACTTAGACTCAGGTATTGTCTTCTCCCATGTGCTCCTTTTTGTATTTACATAAAACATTTTCCCCAGTATGTCCCAATATCTAACAAATCAAGTTAAAAAAAGAAAGGAACAGAAACAAAATTTTCTTAAAAGGCCTTTATAAATGTATCCCATACATGTGTTTGTACATACATGTAGATTGAACATGAGGTCTCTGTAGGTGACTGTACACAACATATGCCAGGGTCGGCACGCGTAGATGGTGGAATTAAATGCCATAGTAATATGAGGAAAAACTCAAATGGAGAAAATATATTTTATATTTATTTGAGGGACTTTGAGAGGTGAGATTGCACCTGTGACATGATCTTGACATGTTGGTAGTTACGCTGACAAGCTGCTCTACCACGTATGTATGGATATGTGGTTGGCCCTCCTGAGCCTGCTTTGCCAACGACTTGTCTCATTTGTGGTTGGAACTGAAATGATTTAGGCCCCGCCCACTTGATTCAGCCACGCCTATTATTGCATCATCTGCCTGTTTGTCTCGCTGGCTACACCATGGAGTCCAAGACCATCATCCTACACTGACCTCCACCAGAGGATTTTCATGTTATCTGTAAACTGAACTTCCAATTTAACGTGTCAATAAAATTCTGTTAACATTTAGTATAGTTCATGCTGTTTATTTAAAAATATTATTATTTCCCACAATTAACGTATGATATTTAGCAATTATCAGTTAATGTTCTAAGATAACGGGTCAGTTTAATTTGATCAAGGGCAATATCAACGTACTGAGAGCAACAGCTACATTTGGAACGTTGGAACCAATGGAATGTTCTATCAGGTCTATCACCATAGCAACCATAGGAATGGTCTAAGCAGAAGAACCAGGTCAATGGTTGCCATGGTGATAAGATCAACATTGAAACTTTGCACCAAAAAGGAATCATTTTGTTTTCCGTGTATTCTGTGCGACTTTTCAAGCCAGAAATGAAACAGAACCGAAATATCCATTTATGAAATATTACTTTTTACCTTTTGTTTTTTTTTTTTATTAAACAAAAATCCATTTCTGTAAGATTAAGCCAGGCTTTAAGGGACTTGTCTCATTTGTGGTTGGAAGTGAAATGATTTAGACCCCGCCCACTTGATGCAGCCATGCCCACTATTGCATCATCAGCCTCTGTGATGTCATCATAGGAGGTTATATAAAGCAGGTGAAACTCAGACACTTCTCATTGCTCAGCAGAGCAGGCGAGTGAGAAGATGTTAGATACTCTTCTGATAATCGTGGGGTGCCTCTGCACCTTCACGATGCTTTTATTACTTGTTGGATTAGGAAAACGTAGTGGAGGACGAAAGGCAAATGAAGCCGACCTCTACCTAGAGATTATGTTCGCAATCGAACGCACAAACCACACCATGTTCCAGATACAGACCATAACGGGTTAGTTTAATTTGATCAACGTACTGAGAGCAACTGCTACGTTTGGAACGTTGGAACCAATGGAATGTTCTATCAGTTCTATCACCATAGCGACCATAGGAATGGTCTAAGCAGAAGAACCAAGTCAATGGTTGCCACGGTGATAAGATCAACATTGAAACTTTGCACCAAAAAGGAATCATTTTGTTTTCTGTGTATTCTGCGCGACTATGGAAGCTAGAAATGAAACAGAACCGAAATATCCATTTATGAAATCTTACTTTTTACCTTTTGGAGGTTTTTTTTAAACAAAAACCCATTTCAGCAAGATTAAGCCGGGCTTTAAGTGACTTACTTAAAATTGAAATTGATGTTTTAGCTAACTGAAGACTATTTAAAATTATGAAGCGTGGCAGTTAACGCCGTGATGACTCCATTAAAAACTATTTCAGCCAATCAAACATTTTCAGGGGGAGTCTTGTTTTTTTCGAGAGGCTCCAACCGTTCCTTGGCCTCCCCTTATAGACTTTTTACGTAAAAAGTGTGTGTGTGTGTGTGTAACAGAACATATACATGTCACAAATTGCATGCATTCTTTTTTCCTTTTGCTACATCATACAGCATAATATACAGAATTATGCTTTCATTATTTTGCTACATTGTAGCGGTTAACAGGTGACTCTGTGAAGCCACAATGTTGAACAAATATGATACAAAGGGTCTCAAAGCAACGCATAGCGCATTTTGCTCTTTTAAATCTAATATTATAGAATCATGGAACCTGCCGACAGATCGGCCCCATTCGGCCCCCGTCTACTCGCCCGTTTCTCCTGCTGTAAAGACTCAAACCTTAATCAGTCGTTGGTCTTGTCTTAGATTCAGGAGCCGTATGTCTATCCCATGCATGTTTAATACCCTCACCTTAATAACATCACTCATCCTAGGATAACTTTTCACTTCCAGCATTATAGATATTACCTATTGCTACTTAGACTCAGGTATTGTCTTCTCCCATGTGCTCCTTTTTGTATTTACATAAAACATTTTCCCCAGTATGTCCCAATATCTAACAAATCAAGTTAAAAAGGGAAAGGAACAGAAACAAAATTTTCTTAAAAGGCCTTTATAAATGTATCCCATACATGTGTTTGTACATACATGTAGATTGAACTTAAGGTCTATGTAGGTGACTGTACACAACATATGCCAGGGTCGGCACGCTTAGATGGTGGAATTAAATGCCATAGTAATATGAGGAAAAACTCAAATGGAGAAAATATATTTTATATTTATTTGAGGGACTTTGAGAGGTGAGATTGCACCTGTGACATGATCTTGACATGTTGGTAGTTACGCTGACAAGCTGCTCTACCACGCATGTATGGATATGTGGTTGGCCCTCCTGAGCCTGCTTTGCCAACGACTTGTCTCATTTGTGTTTGGAACTGAAATGATTTAGGCCCCGCCCACTTGATTCAGCCACGCCTATTATTGCATCATCTGCCTGTTTGTCTCGCTGGCTACACCATGGAGTCCAAGACCATCATCCTACACTGACCTCCACCAGAGGATTTTCATGTTATCTGTAAACTGAACTTCCAATTTAACGTGTCAATAAAATTCTGTTAACATTTAGTATAGTTCATGCTGTTTATTTAAAAATATTATTATTTCCCACAAATAACGAATGATATTTAGCAATTATCAGTTAATGTTCTAAGATAACGGGTCAGTTTAATTTGATCAAGGGCAATATCAACGTACTGAGAGCAACAGCTACATTTGGAACGTTGGAACCAATGGAATGTTCTATCAGGTCTATCACCATAGCAACCATAGGAATGGTCTAAGCAGAAGAACCAGGTCAATGGTTGCCATGGTGATAAGATCAACATTGAAACTTTGCACCAAAAAGGAATCATTTTGTTTTCCGTGTATTCTGCGCGACTTTTCAAGCCAGAAATAAAACAGAACCGAAATATCCATTTATGAAATATTACTTTTTACCTTTTGTTTTTTTTTTATTAAACAAAAATCCATTTCTGTAAGATTAAGCCAGGCTTTAAGGGACTTGTCTCATTTGTGGTTGGAACTGAAATGATTTAGACCCCGCCCACTTGATGCAGCCACGCCCACTATTGCATCATCAGCCTCTGTGATGTCATCATAGGAGGTTATATAAAGCAGGTGAAACTCAGACACTTCTCATTGCTCAGCAGAGCAGGCGAGTGAGAAGATGTTAGATACTCTTCTGATAATCGTGGGGTGCCTCTGCACCTTCATGATGCTTTTATTACTTGTTGGATTAGGAAAACGTAGTGGAGGACGAAAGGCAAATGAAGCCGACCTCTACCTAGAGATTATGTTCGCAATCGAACGCACAAACCACACCATGTTCCAGATACAGACCATAACGGGTCAGTTTAATTTGATCAACGTACTGAGAGCAACTGCTACGTTTGGAACGTTGGAACCAATGGAATGTTCTATCAGTTCTATCACCATAGCAACCATAGGAATGGTATAAGCAGAAGAACCAAGTCAATGGTTGCCACGGTGATAAGATCAACATTGAAACTTTGCACCAAAAAGGAATCATTTTGTTTTCTGTGTATTCTGCGCGACTTTGGAAGCAAGAAATGAAACAGAACCGAAATATCCATTTATGAAATCTTACTTTTTACCTTTTGGAGGTTTTTTTTAAACAAAAATCCATTTCAGCAAGATTAAGCCGGGCTTTAAGTGATTTACTTAAAATTGAAATTGATGTTTTAGCTAACTGAAGACTATTTAAAATTATGAAGCGTGGCAGTTAACGCCGTGATGACTCCATTAAAAACTATTTCAGCCAATCAAACATTTTCAGGGGGAGTCTTGTTTTTTTCGAGAGGCTCCAACCGTTCCTTGGCCTCCCCTTATAGACTTTTTACGTAAAAAGTGTGTGTGTGTGTGTGTGTAACAGCACATATACATGTCACAAATTGCATGCATTCTTTTTTCCTTTTGCTACATCATACAGCATAATATACAGAATTATGCTTTCATTATTTTGCTACATTGTAGCGGTTAACAGGTGACTCTGTGAAGCCACAATGTTGAACAAATATGATACAAAGGGTCTCAAAGCAACGCATAGCGCATTTTGCTCTTTTAAATCTTATATTATAGAATCATGGAACCTGCCGACAGATCGGCCCCATTCGGCCCCCGTCTACTCGCCCGTTTCTCCTGCTGTAAAGACTCAAACCTTAATCAGTCGTTGGTCTTGTCTTAGATTCAGGAGCCGTATGTCTATCCCATGCATGTTTAATACCCTCACCTTAATAACATCACTCATCCTAGGCTAACTTTTCACTTCCAGCATTATAGATATTACCTATTGCTACTTAGACTCAGGTATTGTCTTCTCCCATGTGCTCCTTTTTGTATTTACATAAAACATTTTCCCCAGTATGTCCCAATATCTAACAAATCAAGTTAAAAAAAGAAAGGAACAGAAACAAAATTTTCTTAAAAGGCCTTTATAAATGTATGCCATACATGTGTTTGTACATACATGTAGATTGAACATGAGGTCTATGTAGGTGACTGTACACAACATATGCCAGGGTCGGCACGCTTAGATGGTGGAATTAAATGCCATAGTAATATGAGGAAAAACTCAAATGGAGAAAATATATTTTATATTTATTTGAGGG
Organism: Spea bombifrons; assembly: GCF_027358695.1. Taxonomy (NCBI): domain Eukaryota; kingdom Metazoa; phylum Chordata; class Amphibia; order Anura; family Pelobatidae; genus Spea; species Spea bombifrons. The sequence continues at coordinate 35,347,654 of NC_071095.1, read as the reverse complement.
ACTTTGAGAGGTGAGATTGCACCTGTGACATGATCTTGACATGTTGGTAGTTACGCTGACAAGCTGCTCTACCACGTATGTATGGATATGTGGTTGGCCCTCCTGAGCCTGCTTTGCCAACGACTTGTCTCATTTGTGGTTGGAACTGAAATGATTTAGGCCCCGCCCACTTGATTCAGCCACGCCTATTATTGCATCATCTGCCTGTTTGTCTCGCTGGCTACACCATGGAGTCCAAGACCATCATCCTACACTGACCTCCACCAGAGGATTTTCATGTTATCTGTAAACTGAACTTCCAATTTAACGTGTCAATAAAATTCTGTTAACATTTAGTATAGTTCATGCTGTTTATTTAAAAATATTATTATTTCCCACAAATAACGTATGATATTTAGCAATTATCAGTTAATGTTCTAAGATAACGGGTCAGTTTAATTTGATCAAGGGCAATATCAACGTACTGAGAGCAACAGCTACATTTGGAACGTTGGAACCAATGGAATGTTCTATCAGGTCTATCACCATAGCAACCATAGGAATGGTCTAAGCAGAAGAACCAGGTCAATGGTTGCCATGGTGATAAGATCAACATTGAAACTTTGCACCAAAAAGGAATCATTTTGTTTTCCGTGTATTCTGCGCGACTTTTCAAGCCAGAAATGAAACAGAACCGAAATATCCATTTATGAAATATTACTTTTTACCTTTTTTTTTTTTTTATTAAACAAAAATCAATTTCTGTAAGATTAAGCCAGGCTTTAAGGGACTTGTCTCATTTGTGGTTGGAAGTGAAATGATTTAGACCCCGCCCACTTGATGCAGCCTCGCCCACTATTGCATCATTAGCCTCTGTGATGTCATCATAGGAGGTTATATAAAGCAGGTGAAACTCAGACACTTCTCATTGCTCAGCAGAGCAGGCGAGTGAGAAGATGTTAGATACTCTTCTGATAATCGTGGGGTGCCTCTGCACCTTCATGATGCTTTTATTACTTGTTGGATTAGGAAAACGTAGTGGAGGACGAAAGGCAAATGAAGCCGACCTCTACCTAGAGATTATGTTCGCAATCGAACGCACAAACCACACCATGTTCCAGATACAGACCATAACGGGTCAGTTTAATTTGATCAACGTACTGAGAGCAACTGCTACGTTTGGAACGTTGGAACCAATGGAATGTTCTATCAGTTCTATCACCATAGCAACCATAGGAATGGTCTAAGCAGAAGAACCAAGTCAATGGTTGCCACGGTGATAAGATCAACATTGAAACTTTGCACCAAAAAGGAATCATTTTGTTTTCTGTGTATTCTGCGCGACTTTGGAAGCTAGAAATGAAACAGAACCGAAATATCCATTTATGAAATCTTACTTTTTACCTTTTGGAGGTTTTTTTTAAACAAAAATCCATTTCAGCAAGATTAAGCCGGGCTTTAAGTGACTTACTTAAAATTGAAATTGATGTTTTAGCTAACTGAAGACTATTTAAAATTATGAAGCGTGGGAGTTAACGCCGTGATGACTCCATTAAAAACTATTTCAGCCAATCAAACATTTTCAGGGGGAGTCTTGTTTTTTTCGAGAGGCTCCAACCGTTCCTTGGCCTCCCCTTATAGACTTTTTACGTAAAAAGTGTGTGTGTGTGTGTAACAGAACATATACACGTCACAAATTGCATGCATTCTTTTTTCCTTTTGCTACATCATACAGCATAATATACAGAATTATGCTTTCATTATTTTGCTACATTGTAGCGGTTAACAGGTGACTCTGTGAAGCCACAATGTTGAACAAATATGATACAAAGGGTCTCAAAGCAACGCATAGCGCATTTTGCTCTTTTAAATCTAATGTTATAGAATCATGGAACCTGCCGACAGATCGGCCCCATTCGGCCCCCGTCTACTCGCCCGTTTCTCCTGCTGTAAAGACTCAAACCTTAATCAGTCGTTGGTCTTGTCTTAGATTCAGGAGCCGTATGTCTATCCCATGCATGTTTAATACCCTCACCTTAATAACATCACTCATCCTAGGCTAACTTTTCACTTCCAGCATTATAGATATTACCTATTGCTACTTAGACTCAGGTATTGTCTTCTCCCATGTGCTCCTTTTTGTATTTACATAAAACATTTTCCCCAGTATGTCCCAATATCTAACAAATCAAGTTAAAAAAAGAAAGGAACAGAAACAAAATTTTCTTAAAAGGCCTTTATAAATGTATGCCATACATGTGTTTGTACATACATGTAGATTGAACATGAGGTCTATGTAGGTGACTGTACACAACATATGCCAGGGTCGGCACGCTTAGATGGTGGAATTAAATGCCATAGTAATATGAGGAAAAACTCAAATGGAGAAAATATATTTTATATTTATTTGAGGGACTTTGAGAGGTGAGATTGCACCTGTGACATGATCTTGACATGTTGGTAGTTACGCTGACAAGCTGCTCTACCACGTATGTATGGATATGTGGTTGGCCCTCCTGAGCCTGCTTTGCCAACGACTTGTCTCATTTGTGGTTGGAACTGAAATGATTTAGGCCCCGCCCACTTGATTCAGCCACGCCTATTATTGCATCATCTGCCTGTTTGTCTCGCTGGCTACACCATGGAGTCGAAGACCATCATCCTACACTGACCTCCACCAGAGGATTTTCATGTTATCTGTAAACTGAACTTCCAATTTAACGTGTCAATAAAATTCTGTTAACATTTAGTATAGTTCATGCTGTTTATTTAAAAATATTATTATTTCCCACAAATAACGTATGATATTTAGCAATTATCAGTTAATGTTCTAAGATAACGGGTCAGTTTAATTTGATCAAGGGCAATATCAACGTACTGAGAGCAACAGCTACATTTGGAACGTTGGAACCAATGGAATGTTCTATCAGGTCTATCACCATAGCAACCATAGGAATGGTCTAAGCAGAAGAACCAGGTCAATGGTTGCCATGGTGATAAGATCAACATTGAAACTTTGCACCAAAAAGGAATCATTTTGTTTTCCGTGTATTCTGCGCGACTTTTCAAGCCAGAAATGAAACAGAACCGAAATATCCATTTATGAAATATTACTTTTTACCTTTTTTTTTTTTTTATTAAACAAAAATCAATTTCTGTAAGATTAAGCCAGGCTTTAAGGGACTTGTCTCATTTGTGGTTGGAAGTGAAATGATTTAGACCCCGCCCACTTGATGCAGCCTCGCCCACTATTGCATCATTAGCCTCTGTGATGTCATCATAGGAGGTTATATAAAGCAGGTGAAACTCAGACACTTCTCATTGCTCAGCAGAGCAGGCGAGTGAGAAGATGTTAGATACTCTTCTGATAATCGTGGGGTGCCTCTGCACCTTCATGATGCTTTTATTACTTGTTGGATTAGGAAAACGTAGTGGAGGACGAAAGGCAAATGAAGCCGACCTCTACCTAGAGATTATGTTCGCAATCGAACGCACAAACCACACCATGTTCCAGATACAGACCATAACGGGTCAGTTTAATTTGATCAACGTACTGAGAGCAACTGCTACGTTTGGAACGTTGGAACCAATGGAATGTTCTATCAGTTCTATCACCATAGCAACCATAGGAATGGTCTAAGCAGAAGAACCAAGTCAATGGTTGCCACGGTGATAAGATCAACATTGAAACTTTGCACCAAAAAGGAATCATTTTGTTTTCTGTGTATTCTGCGCGACTTTGGAAGCTAGAAATGAAACAGAACCGAAATATCCATTTATGAAATCTTACTTTTTACCTTTTGGAGGTTTTTTTTAAACAAAAATCCATTTCAGCAAGATTAAGCCGGGCTTTAAGTGACTTACTTAAAATTGAAATTGATGTTTTAGCTAACTGAAGACTATTTAAAATTATGAAGCGTGGGAGTTAACGCCGTGATGACTCCATTAAAAACTATTTCAGCCAATCAAACATTTTCAGGGGGAGTCTTGTTTTTTTCGAGAGGCTCCAACCGTTCCTTGGCCTCCCCTTATAGACTTTTTACGTAAAAAGTGTGTGTGTGTGTGTGTGTGTAACAGAACATATACACGTCACAAATTGCATGCATTCTTTTTTCCTTTTGCTACATCATACAGCATAATATACAGAATTATGCTTTCATTATTTTGCTACATTGTAGCGGTTAACAGGTGACTCTGTGAAGCTACAATGTTGAACAAATATGATACAAAGGGTCTCAAAGCAACGCATAGCGCATTTTGCTCTTTTAAATCTAATGTTATAGAATCATGGAACCTGCCGACAGATCGGCCCCATTCGGCCCCCGTCTACTCGCCCGTTTCTCCTGCTGTAAAGACTCAAACCTTAATCAGTCGTTGGTCTTGTCTTAGATTCAGGAGCCGTATGTCTATCCCATGCATGTTTAATACCCTCACCTTAATAACATCACTCATCCTAGGATAACTTTTCACTTCCAGCATTATAGATATTACCTATTGCTACTTAGACTCAGGTATTGTCTTCTCCCATGTGCTCCTTTTTGTATTTACATAAAACATTTTCCCCAGTATGTCCCAATATCTAACAAATCAAGTTAAAAAAAGAAAGGAACAGAAACAAAATTTTCTTAAAAGGCCTTTATAAATGTATGCCATACATGTGTTTGTACATACATGTAGATTGAACATGAGGTCTATGTAGGTGACTGTACACAACATATGCCAGGGTCGGCACGCTTAGATGGTGGAATTAAATGCCATAGTAATATGAGGAAAAACTCAAAAGGAGATAATATATTTTATATTTATTTGAGGGACTTTGAGAGGTGAGATTGCACCTGTGACATGATCTTGACATGTTGGTAGTTACGCTGACAAGCTGCTCTACCACGCATGTATGGATATGTGGTTGGCCCTCCTGAGCCTGCTTTGCCAACGACTTGTCTCATTTGTGGTTGGAACTGAAATGATTTAGGCCCCGCCCACTTGATTCAGCCACGCCTATTATTGCATCATCTGCCTGTTTGTCTCGCTGGCTACACCATGGAGTCCAAGACCATCATCCTACACTGACCTCCACCAGAGGATTTTCATGTTATCTGTAAACTGAACTTCCAATTTAACGTGTCAATAAAATTCTGTTAACATTTAGTATAGTTCATGCTGTTTATTTAAAAATATTATTATTTCCCACAAATAACGTATGATATTTAGCAATTATCAGTTAATGTTCTAAGATAACGGGTCAGTTTAATTTGATCAAGGGCAATATCAACGTACTGAGAGCAACAGCTACATTTGGAACGTTGGAACCAATGGAATGTTCTATCAGGTCTATCACCATAGCAACCATAGGAATGGTCTAAGCAGAAGAACCAGGTCAATGGTTGCCATGGTGATAAGATCAACATTGAAACTTTGCACCAAAAAGGAATCATTTTGTTTTCCGTGTATTCTGCGCGACTTTTCAAGCCAGAAATGAAACAGAACCGAAATATCCATTTATGAAATATTACTTTTTACCTTTTGGTTTTTTTTTTCTTAAAGAAAAATCCATTTCTGTAAGATTAAGCCAGGCTTTAAGGGACTTGTCTCATTTGTGGTTGGAACTGAAATGATTTAGACCCCGCCCACTTGATGCAGCCACGCCCACTATTGCATCATCAGCCTCTGTGATGTCATCATAGGAGGTTATATAAAGCAGGTGAAACTCAGACACTTCTCATTGCTCAGCATAGCAGGCGAGTGAGAAGATGTTAGATACTCTTCTGATAATCGTGGGGTGCCTCTGCACCTTCATGATGCTTTTATTACTTGTTGGATTAGGAAAACGTAGTGGAGGACGAAAGGCAAATGAAGCCGACCTCTACCTAGAGATTATGTTCGCAATCGAACGCACAAACCACACCATGTTCCAGATACAGACCATAACGGGTCAGTTTAATTTGATCAACGTACTGAGAGCAACTGCTACGTTTGGAACGTTGGAACCAATGGAATGTTCTATCAGTTCTATCACCATAGCAACCATAGGAATGGTCTAAGCAGAAGAACCAAGTCAATGGTTGCCACGGTGATAAGATCAACATTGAAACTTTGCACCAAAAAGGAATCATTTTGTTTTCTGTGTATTCTGCGCGACTTTGGAAGCTAGAAATGAAACAGAACCGAAATATCCATTTATGAAATCTTACTTTTTACCTATTGGAGGTTTTTTTAAACAAAAATCCATTTCAGCAAGATTAAGCCGGGCTTTAAGTGACTTACTTAAAATTGAAATTGATGTTTTAGCTAACTGAAGACTATTTAAAATTATGAAGCGTGGCAGTTAACGCCGTGATGACTCCATTAAAAACTATTTCAGCCAATCAAACATTTTCAGGGGGAGTCTTGTTTTTTTCGAGAGGCTCCAACCGTTCCTTGGCCTCCCCTTATAGACTTTTTACGTAAAAAGTGTGTGTGTGTGTGTAACAGAACATATACATGTCACAAATTGCAAGCATTCTTTTTTCCTTTTGCTACATCATACAGCATAATATACAGAATTATGCTTTCATTATTTTGCTACATTGTAGCGGTTAACAGGTGACTCTGTGAAGCCACAATGTTGAACAAATATGATACAAAGGGTCTCAAAGCAACGCATAGCGCATTTTGCTCTTTTAAATCTAATATTATAGAATCATGGAACCTGCCGACAGATCGGCCCCATTCGGCCCCCGTTTACTCGCCCGTTTCTCCTGCTGCAAAGACTCAAACCTTAATCAGTCGTTGGTCTTGTCTTAGATTCAGGAGCCGTATGTCTATCCCATGCATGTTTAATACCCTCACCTTAATAACATCACTCATCCTAGGATAACTTTTCACTTCCAGCATTATAGATATTACCTATTGCTACTTAGACTCAGGTATTGTCTTCTCCCATGTGCTCCTTTTTGTATTTACATAAAACATTTTCCCCAGTATGTCCCAATATCTAACAAATCAAGTTAAAAAAAGAAAGGAACAGAAACAAAATTTTCTTAAAAGGCCTTCATAAATGTATCCCATACATGTGTTTGTACATACATGTAGATTGAACATGAGGTCTATGTAGGTGACTGTACACAACATATGCCAGGGTCGGCACGCTTAGATGGTGGAATTAAATGCCATAGTAATATGAGGAAAAACTCAAATGGAGAAAATATATTTTATATTTATTTGAGGGACTTTGAGAGGTGAGATTGCACCTGTGACATGATCTTGACATGTTGGTAGTGTAGGGGACAGCTCACGCATGGGGCGGCAATGACGGTTTCACACAGGTTTCCAACGTAAAAGCGCGTTTATTTAGATGTTGTAGTCACAGGTCACCTTGTAAACAAAACAAACTATAAGCCTGTCCGGCTCTAACTAAACAGCAGGATACCTCTCTAGCAGCCTAAGGTCTGACGCAAAGCAAAGTAACCAGTTTTGTATGGGGTAAAGCTTCATACCTGGTGAGCTGCAGCGCTGGCTGTAGCTGCTCCTTCATTCAGTTTCTCCCTTCACCTGCAAACTTACCAGCCCTCTCTTTTAAGGCTTCCTCCCCAGTAACGAGCTTAGGAAGCCTCACCTGAGAGCACCTGGGTTTGCTACCATGCCTGGCAGAGGTAACCAGGTGAGATATATATACCATCAACCACGCTCCCATACACTTTACCACATATCCCCCCCGTCGACTCCAGACCAGAGGTCTGGACAGCGTCAGCAACCATACAGTACACCCTGGACAACGCATCCGCATTCCCATGTAACTTCCCTGGTCTATGCTCCACTGTAAATCTAAAATTTTGCAAGGAGAGAAACCATCTGGTCACTCTTGCATTCCTCTCCTTATTCTGTTTCATCCATGCCAGAGGAGCATGGTCAGTCACCAACACAAATTCCCTGCCCAGGAGATAATATCTCAGGGACTCCAACGCCCACTTGATGGCGAGACACTCCCTTTCCACTATGGCATAATTTTCCTCGGCTGGGGTCAGTTTCCTACTCAAGTACAGCACTGGGTGTTCTTCCCCATTAACCACTTGTGACAAAACTGCCCCCAAACCTCTAGCAGACGCGTCTGTCTGAACCAGAAATGGTTTCCTAAAATCAGGGGAAACGAGCACTGGCTGGTCACACAGGACAGACTTCAGACTCTGAAAAGCCCTTTCTGCCTCGGGGTTCCACTTTACCATCACTGACTTACCACCCTTTGTTAAGTCTGTCAATGGTGTGGCCATGGAGGCAAAATTGGGCACGAACCGACGGTAGTACCCGGTTATGCCAAGGAAAGCCCTCACTTGTTTCTTTGTTACTGGCCTAGGCCAGTTCTGTATCGCCTCAATCTTATTGATCTGGGGTTTAACCAGCCCCCTACCAATGATATAACCCAGGTATCTTGCTTCCTCCAGACCCACTGCACATTTTTCAGGGTTTATGGTTAGGCCTGCATCACTAATGGAGTCTAACACGCCCTGTACCTTACCGAGGTGACTTTTCCAGTCAGACGAAAAAATTACCACATCGTCCAGGTAAGCAGCGGCATAATCACGATGTGGTCTCAAAATCAGATCCATCAGCCTCTGAAAGGTAGCAGGGGCCCCATGTAACCCAAATGGCATCACAACATACTGGAACAGGCCCTCTGGAGTGGAAAAGGCAGTCTTCTCTTTAGCCTCCTCAGTTAACGGTATCTGCCAATAGCCCTTTGTAAGGTCAAGTGTTGTAATGTACCTTGCCTTCCCAAGCCTCTCAACCAGTTCATCCACTCGGGGCATGGGGTACGCATCAAACTTTGAGACCTCATTTAATCTCCTGAAGTCATTACAGAACCTCCACGTCCCGTTGGGCTTTGGGAATAGCACTATGGGGATTGACCACTCACTAGTAGATTCCTCAATAACACCTAATTCAAGCATGCGCCTGACCTCCGTGGATACCGCCTCTCTACGGGCTTCTGGTATCCTGTATGGCTTCAGGTTCACTTTACTGTGAGGCTCAGTTTTAATATGGTGTTTTATGAGGTGGGTACGGCCAGGTAGGTCCGAAAACTTTCGTCTGTTTTCCTGCAGGAACTCCCTCACCTCCTGCTTCTGGGGCACTGACAGTGCCTCTCCTATTGTTACTGGGGGAACTGGTTGCCCCACTTCTTTGACCCCTGCCTGGGTCGCCCCCAAAGACTCCCGCTCTTTCCACGGCTTGATCAGGTTTACGTGGTAAACCTGGAAGGGTTTTCTCCTGCCCGGTTGATGGACCTTGTAGTTCACCTCACTCATCTTCTCTACAACCTCATAGGGACCCTGCCACTTGGCTAAAAACTTACTTTCAACGGTGGGCACTAAAACCAGGACCCTGTCCCCAGGATTAAAGGCCCTCAACCTGGCAGATCTGTTATAAATTCTGCTCTGGGCCTCCTGCGCTCTTTGCAGATGCGTTTTAACTATAGGCATCACCGTCGCTATTCGCTCCTGCATCTGAGCCACATGTTCAATAACACTCTTATATGGGGTGGCCTCGGTCTCCCAAGTTTCTTTGGCAATATCTAACAAACCCCGTGGATGTCGGCCATACACTAACTCAAAGGGGGAAAACCCTGTAGACGCTTGGGGCACCTCCCGGATAGAGAACATGAGGTAGGGTAATAGACAGTCCCAATCCCGACCATCCCTTTCTACCACCTTTTTTAGCATATGCTTTAGGGTTTTGTTAAACCTCTCCACTAACCCGTCTGTTTGAGGGTGGTACACTGAGGTACGGAGGTGAGTGATTTTAAACAACTTACACAGGTCTTTCATGACCCGTGACATAAAAGGCGTACCCTGGTCAGTAAGAATTTCTTTAGGGATCCCCGTGCGAGAGAACATGTAAAACAACTCCCTAGCAATATTTTTGGAGGCCATGTTTCTTAAGGGTACCGCCTCTGGGTACCGGGTAGCATAATCCAAGACAACCAAAATGTATTGGTGTCCCCTAGCAGATTTGACAATGGGCCCTACCAAATCCATGGCAACTCTCTCAAATGGTACTTCAATGATGGGAAGTGGCACCAAGGGGCTACGGAAGTGTGGTGTTGGGGCACTCTTCTGGCATGTGGGGCATGACTCACAATACCTTTTTACTTCTTCATATACCCCAGGCCAATAAAACCTTTGGAGGACCCTCTCTTGTGTTTTATTAGTCCCCAAGTGCCCCCCAAACACATGGTTATGGGCTATGTCCAGCACCAGGTGTCGGTATGGTTTTGGCACCAGAAGCTGTTCCACAATTTCCTTGTTAACTTTGGTGACCCGGTACACTAGATCCCCATTCATGGCAAAATGCGGAAATTTCTGGTCAGCTTCGGGTTCCTGTGGTACCCCATTTACTACCGTGACATTTGCCCGTGCAGTTCCCAGAGTGGGGTCTCTCACTTGCTCGGTCCCGAAGTTACCCCGAGACATTTCTAAATCTAAGACCTGTTGGCCGGGTAGGGAAGTTTCTTCTTCTTCCTCCCCAGCTAACACCTGCAAGGGGAAAGAATCTTCACTATACATTTCAGGTGGGCCTAGATCCTTTTCATCATGCCCCTTACTGGTATCAGTGTTCCCAATGGCCGTCTCACCTGACCCATTATTTACAGGGAGGGTTACAGACTCTGCCGGAGTTTGTTCCCCAGCTGCAGAAACGTTCCCCCTTCTCCACAACTCCCAGAACAAGGGGAAATCGCGGCCTAAAATAACCGCATGCATAAGTCTTTTTACAACTCCGACTTCGTAGGTCACAGTTCCAGATGGGGTCACCAACTTAATGGGGGCCACAGGGTAAGCTACAATATCCCCATGGATGCATAGCACTCTTATGTGCTTGTTCGGCACGTAGTCCATAGTCACAAGGCCAGCCCGAACCAAAGTCACCAGGCTACCCGAGTCCAAAAGTGCCTTCACGGAGCAGTCACCTATCTTCACCATACAAAAATGCGGCTCAGTCTCTGATTCTGGAATGGCTGCACAAACAGGTTCTGCAAACAGGGACTGACGCCGACTAGCGTCACACACCCTGGGCTCTGAGTTAAGAGGGCAATAGGCGGCTATGTGTCCCCACTCATGGCACCTCCAGCACTGGGGGGTCCCTGGCCTCCTTAGTAGGGAGCCCTTTCTAGGATTGTGGGGTCCCAGGGGTTCAGGATCAGTCTTTTGCCCTTGCCCAAACTCTAAAGCCCTGCTCTCTCTCACATTTTTCCATACACCTCCAGCTGGAACTCTCTTACCCAAAGATGTCGCGGGTCTGACAGTCTTGGAAGGTGTTGGTGCCGCAGGGACCTCACGGAGGAAGTCCTCCGTTGCTATGAACCTTTCCACCATGTTGACAAGCTGCTCAGCAGTTCTGGGGTCTCCATGCCCAACCCACCGTTGTAGCTCCGCCGGGAGGGCGTGGAGGTAGTGGTCCACTACCACCTTTTCCACAATCTGGGCTGGTGTAGTGGATTCTGGTTCCAGCCACTTGCGTACAAGATGAATCAGATCATACATCTGGGACCTGGCAGGCTTGTCCATGGTGTATTTCCAACAGTGGACTCTCTTGGCCCGAACAGCGGGCGTAACACCCAGGCGAGCAAGGATCTCCATTTTTAGTTTTGTAAAGTCCCGGACATCCTGCTCCCCGAGGTCATAGTAGGCCTTTTGCGGTTCACCAGTCAGGAAGGGTGCAATCACTTCTGCCCACTCTGCAACTGGCAGTCTCTCTCTCTCCGCCACTCTCTCAAATACGGTGAGGTATGCCTCAACGTCGTCGTCGGGTGTCATTTTTTGTAAGCCCCGCTGAACGGCCCTCCTCACGTTAACAGTCTCAAGGGGGCTTGCCTCCACTTGTTGGGACTGAGCCACAACAGTCTCTCTGAGCGCAGCAATCTGCTCCATTAACAGGCGATTCGTTTCCTGTTGTTGGGCCATAGTCTGCTGTTGCGCATGTTGCTGGGCGTGAAAAGCCTCTGCATGAAACTTCCGTTGCTGTTCCAAGGCCTGCTCATGTCTCAGGTTAGCCTGTATCAGCTGCTTTATCACTTCCTCCATTGTGCCGGATGGGCCTTACAGTGCTGCAGCCTTCACTCAGGACATATGCTTCCGGCCCTTTAAATGTCCACAAAATTCAGATGCTGTGTTTTGTCCTGCCGTTGCTCCTAGCACCACTGTGCCCGCATTCTCCACCAATTGTAGGGGACAGCTCACGCATGGGGCGGCAATGACGGTTTCACACAGGTTTCCAACGTAAAAGCGCGTTTATTTAGATGTTGTAGTCACAGGTCACCTTGTAAACAAAACAAACTATAAGCCTGTCCGGCTCTAACTAAACAGCAGGATACCTCTCTAGCAGCCTAAGGTCTGACGCAAAGCAAAGTAACCAGTTTTGTATGGGGTAAAGCTTCATACCTGGTGAGCTGCAGCGCTGGCTGTAGCTGCTCCTTCATTCAGTTTCTCCCTTCACCTGCAAACTTACCAGCCCTCTCTTTTAAGGCTTCCTCCCCAGTAACGAGCTTAGGAAGCCTCACCTGAGAGCACCTGGGTTTGCTACCATGCCTGGCAGAGGTAACCAGGTGAGATATATATACCATCAACCACGCTCCCATACACTTTACCACAGTAGTTACGCTGACAAGCTGCTCTACCACGCATGTATGGATATGTGGTTGGCCCTCCTGAGCCTGCTTTGCCAACGACTTGTCTCATTTGTGGTTGGAACTGAAATGATTTAGGCCCCGCCCACTTGATTCAGCCACGCCTATTATTGCATCATCTGCCTGCATCATCTGGCTACACCATGGAGTCCAAGACCATCATCCTACACTGACCTCCACCAGAGGATTTTCATGTTATCTGTAAACTGAACTTCCAATTTAACGTGTCAATAAAATTCTGTTAACATTTAGTATAGTTCATGCTGTTTATTTAAAAATATTATTATTTCCCACAAATAACGTATGATATTTAGCAATTATCAGTTAATGTTCTAAGATAACGGGTCAGTTTAATTTGATCAAGGGCAATATCAACGTACTGAGAGCAACAGCTACATTTGGAACGTTGGAACCAATGGAATGTTCTATCAGGTCTATCACCATAGCAACCATAGGAATGGTCTAAGCAGAAGAACCAGGTCAATGGTTGCCATGGTGATAAGATCAACATTGAAACTTTGCACCAAAAAGGAATCATTTTGTTTTCCGTGTATTCTGCGCGACTTTTCAAGCCAGAAATGAAACAGAACCAAAATATCCATTTATGAAATATTACTTTTTACCTTTTGGTTTTTTTTTATTAAACAAAAATCCATTTCTGTAAGATTAAGCCAGGCTTTAAGGGACTTGTCTCATTTGTGGTTGGAACTGAAATGATTTAGACCCCGCCCACTTGATGCAGCCACGCCCACTATTGCATCATCAGCCTCTGTGATGTCATCATAGGAGGTTATATAAAGCAGGTGAAACTCAGACACTTCTCATTGCTCAGCAGAGCAGGCGAGTGAGAAGATGTTAGATACTCTTCTGATAATCGTGGGGTGCCTCTGCACCTTCATGATGCTTTTATTACTTGTTGGATTAGGAAAACGTAGTGGAGGACGAAAGGCAAATGAAGCCGACCTCTACCTAGAGATTATGTTCGCAATCGAACGCACAAACCACACCATGTTCCAGATACAGACCATAACGGGTCAGTTTAATTTGATCAACGTACTGAGAGCAACTGCTACGTTTGGAACGTTGGAACCAATGGAATGTTCTATCAGTTCTATCACCATAGCAACCATAGGAATGGTATAAGCAGAAGAACCAAGTCAATGGTTGCCACGGTGATAAGATCAACATTGAAACTTTGCACCAAAAAGGAATCATTTTGTTTTCTGTGTATTCTGCGCGACTATGGAAGCTAGAAATGAAACAGAACCGAAATATCCATTTATGAAATCTTACTTTTTACCTTTTGGAGGTTTTTTTTAAACAAAAATCCATTTCAGCAAGATTAAGCCGGGCTTTAAGTGACTTACTTAAAATTGAAATTGATGTTTTAGCTAACTGAAGACTATTTAAAATTATGAAGCGTGGCAGTTAACGCCGTGATGACTCCATTAAATCTATTTCAGCCAATCAAACATTTTCAGGGGGAGTCTTGTTTTTTTCGAGAGGATCCAACCGTTCCTTGGCCTCCCCTTATAGACTTTTTACGTAAAAAGTGTGTGTGTGTGTGTGTAACAGAACATATACACGTCACAAATTGCATGCATTCTTTTTTCCTTTTGCTACATCATACAGCATAATATACAGAATTATGCTTTCATTATTTTGCTACATTGTAGCAGTTAACAGGTGAATCTGTGAAGCCACAATGTTGAACAAATATGATACAAAGGGTCTCAAAGCAACGCATAGCACATTTTGCTCTTTTAAATCTAATATTATAGAATCATGGAACCTGCCGACAGATCGGCCCCATTCGGCCCCCGTCTACTCGCCCGTTTCTCCTGCTGTAAAGACTCAAACCTTAATCAGTCGTTGGTCTTGTCTTAGATTCAGGAGCCGTATGTCTATCCCATGCATGTTTAATACCCTCACCTTAATAACATCACTCATCCTAGGATAAATTTTCACTTCCAGCATTATAGATATTACCTATTGCTACTTAGACTCAGGTATTGTCTTCTCCCATGTGCTCCTTTTTGTATTTACATAAAAAATTTTCCCCAGTATGTCCCAATATCTAACAAATCAAGTTAAAAAAAGAAAGGAACAGAAACAAAATTTTCTTAAAAGGCCTTTATAAATGTATCCCATACATGTGTTTGTACATACATGTAGATTGAACATGAGGTCTATGTAGGTGACTGTACACAACATATGCCAGGGTCGGCACGCTTAGATGGTGGAATTAAATGCCATAGTAATATGAGGAAAAACTCAAATGGAGAAAATATATTTTATATCTATTTGAGGGACTTTGAGAGGTGAGATTGCACCTGTGACATGATCTTGACATGTTGGTAGTTACGCTGACAAGCTGCTCTACCACGCATGTATGGATATGTGGTTGGCCCTCCTGAGCCTGCTTTGCCAACGACTTGTCTCATTTGTGGTTGGAACTGAAATGATTTAGGCCCCGCCCACTTGATTCAGCCACGCCTATTATTGCATCATCTGCCTGTTTGTCTCGCTGGCTACACCATGGAGTCCAAGACCATCATCCTACACTGACCTCCACCAGAGGATTTTCATGATATCTGTAAACTGAACTTCCAATTTAACGTGTCAATAAAATTCTGTTAACATTTAGAATAGTTCATGCTGTTTATTTAAAAATATTATTATTTCCCACAATTAACGTATGATATTTAGCAATTATCAGTTAATGTTCTAAGATAACGGGTCAGTTTAATTTGATCAAGGGCAATATCAACGTACTGAGAGCAACAGCTACATTTGGAACGTTGGAACCAATGGAATGTTCTATCAGGTCTATCACCATAGCAACCATAGGAATGGTCTAAGCAGAAGAACCAGGTCAATGGTTGCCATGGTGATAAGATCAACATTGAAACTTTGCACCAAAAAGGAATCATTTTGTTTTCCGTGTATTCTGCGCGACTTTTCAAGCCAGAAATGAAACAGAACCGAAATATCCATTTATGAAATATTACTTTTTACCTTTTGTTTTTTTTTTATTAAACAAAAATCCATTTCTGTAAGATTAAGCCAGGCTTTAAGGGACTTGTCTCATTTGTGGTTGGAAGTGAAATGATTTGGACCCCGCCCACTTGATGCAGCCATGCCCACTATTGCATCATCAGCCTCTGTGATGTCATCATAGGAGGTTATATAAAGCAGGTGAAACTCAGACACTTCTCATTGCTCAGCAGAGCAGGCGAGTGAGAAGATGTTAGATACTCTTCTGATAATCGTGGGGTGCCTCTGCACCTTCATGATGCTTTTATTACTTGTTGGATTAGGAAAACGTAGTGGAGGACGAAAGGCAAATGAAGCCGACCTCTACCTAGAGATTATGTTCGCAATCGAACGCACAAACCACACCATGTTCCAGATACAGACCATAACGGGTCAGTTTAATTTGATCAACGTACTGAGAGCAACTGCTACGTTTGGAACGTTGGAACCAATGGAATGTTCTATCAGTTCTATCACCATAGCAACCATAGGAATGGTCTAAGCAGAAGAACCAAGTCAATGGTTGCCACGGTGATAAGATCAACATTGAAACTTTGCACCAAAAAGGAATCATTTTGTTTTCTGTGTATTCTGCGCGACTATGGAAGCTAGAAATGAAACAGAACCGAAATATCCATTTATGAAATCTTACTTTTTACCTTTTGGAGGTTTTTTTTAAACAAAAATCCATTTCAGCAAGATTAAGCCGGGCTTTAAGTGACTTACTTAAAATTGAAATTGATGTTTTAGCTAACTGAAGACTATTTAAAATTATGAAGCGTGGCAGTTAACGCCGTGATGACTCCATTAAAAACTATTTCAGCCAATCAAACATTTTCAGGGGGAGTCTTGTTTTTTTCGAGAGGCTCCAACCGTTCCTTGGCCTCCCCTTATAGACTTTTTACGTAAAAAGTGTGTGTGTGTGTGTGTGTAACAGAACATATACACGTCACAAATTGCATGCATTCTTTTTTCCTTTTGCTACATCATACAGCATAATATACAGAATTATGCTTTCATTATTTTGCTACATTGTAGCGGTTAACAGGTGACTCTGTGAAGCTACAATGTTGAACAAATATGATACAAAGGGTCTCAAAGCAACGCATAGCGCATTTTGCTCTTTTAAATCTAATGTTATAGAATCATGGAACCTGCCGACAGATCGGCCCCATTCGGCCCCCGTCTACTCGCCCGTTTCTCCTGCTGTAAAGACTCAAACCTTAATCAGTCGTTGGTCTTGTCTTAGATTCAGGAGCCGTATGTCTATCCCATGCATGTTTAATACCCTCACCTTAATAACATCACTCATCCTAGGATAACTTTTCACTTCCAGCATTATAGATATTACCTATTGCTACTTAGACTCAGGTATTGTCTTCTCCCATGTGCTCCTTTTTGTATTTACATAAAACATTTTCCCCAGTATGTCCCAATATCTAACAAATCAAGTTAAAAAAAGAAAGGAACAGAAACAAAATTTTCTTAAAAGGCCTTCATAAATGTATCCCATACATGTGTTTGTACATACATGTAGATTGAACATGAGGTCTATGTAGGTGACTGTACACAACATATGCCAGGGTCGGCACGCTTAGATGGTGGAATTAAATGCCATAGTTATATGAGGAAAAACTCAAATGGAGAAAATATATTTTATATTTATTTGAGGGACTTTGAGAGGTGAGATTGCACCTGTGACATGATCTTGACATGTTGGTAGTTACGCTGACAAGCTGCTCTACCACGCATGTATGGATATGTGGTTGGCCCTCCTGAGCCTGCTTTGCCAACGACTTGTCTCATTTGTGTTTGGAACTGAAATGATTTAGGCCCCGCCCACTTGATTCAGCCACGCCTATTATTGCATCATCTGCCTGTTTGTCTCGCTGGCTACACCATGGAGTCCAAGACCATCATCCTACACTGACCTCCACCAGAGGATTTTCATGTTATCTGTAAACTGAACTTCCAATTTAACGTGTCAATAAAATTCTGTTAACATTTAGTATAGTTCATGCTGTTTATTTAAAAATATTATTATTTCCCACAAATAACGTATGATATTTAGCAATTATCAGTTAATGTTCTAAGATAACGGGTCAGTTTAATTTGATCAAGGGCAATATCAACGTACTGAGAGCAACAGCTACATTTGGAACGTTGGAACCAATGGAATGTTCTATCAGGTCTATCACCATAGCAACCATAGGAATGGTCTAAGCAGAAGAACCAGGTCAATGGTTGCCATGGTGATAAGATCAACATTGAAACTTTGCACCAAAAAGGAATCATTTTGTTTTCCGTGTATTCTGCGCGACTTTTCAAGCCAGAAATGAAACAGAACCGAAATATCCATTTATGAAATATTACTTTTTACCTTTTTTTTTTTTTTTTTATTAAACAAAAATCCATTTCTGTAAGATTAAGCCAGGCTTTAAGGGACTTGTCTCATTTGTGGTTGGAAGTGAAATGATTTAGACCCCGCCCACTTGATGCAGCCTCGCCCACTATTGCATCATTAGCCTCTGTGATGTCATCATAGGAGGTTATATAAAGCAGGTGAAACTCAGACACTTCTCATTGCTCAGCAGAGCAGGCGATTGAGAAGATGTTAGATACTCTTCTGATAATCGTGGGGTGCCTCTGCACCTTCATGATGCTTTTATTACTTGTTGGATTAGGAAAACGTAGTGGAGGACGAAAGGCAAATGAAGCCGACCTCTACCTAGAGATTATGTTCGCAATCGAACGCACAAACCACACCATGTTCCAGATGCAGACCATAACGGGTCAGTTTAATTTGATCAACGTACTGAGAGCAACTGCTACGTTTGGAACGTTGGAACCAATGGAATGTTCTATCAGTTCTATCACCATAGCAACCATAGGAATGGTCTAAGCAGAAGAACCAAGTCAATGGTTGCCACGGTGATAAGATCAACATTGAAACTTTGCACCAAAAAGGAATCATTTTGTTTTCCGTGTATTCTGCGCGACTTTGGAAGCTAGAAATGAAACAGAACCGAAATATCCATTTATGAAATCTTACTTTTTACCTTTTGGAGGTTTTTTTTTAAACAAAAATCCATTTCAGCAAGATTAAGCCGGGCTTTAAGTGACTTACTTAAAATTGAAATTGATGTTTTAGCTAACTGAAGACTATTTAAAATTATGAAGCGTGGCAGTTAACGCCGTGATGACTCCATTAAAAACTATTTCAGCCAATCAAACATTTTCAGGGGGAGTCTTGTTTTTTTCGAGAGGCTCCAACCGTTCCTTGGCCTCCCCTTATAGACTTTTTACGTAAAAAGTGTGTGTGTGTGTGTGTGTAACAGAACATATACACGTCACAAATTGCATGCATTCTTTTTTACTTTTGCTACATCATACAGCATAATATACAGAATTATGCTTTCATTATTTTGCTACATTGTAGCGGTTAACAGGTGACTCTGTGAAGCTACAATGTTGAACAAATATGATACAAAGGGTCTCAAAGCAACGCATAGCGCATTTTGCTCTTTTAAATCTAATGTTATAGAATCATGGAACCTGCCGACAGATCGGCCCCATTCGGCCCCCGTCTACTCGCCCGTTTCTCCTGCTGTAAAGACTCAAACCTTAATCAGTCGTTGGTCTTGTCTTAGATTCAGGAGCCGTATGTCTATCCCATGCATGTTTAATACCCTCACCTTAATAACATCACTCATCCTAGGATAACTTTTCACTTCCAGCATTATAGATATTACCTATTGCTACTTAGACTCAGGTATTGTCTTCTCCCATGTGCTCCTTTTTGTATTTACATAAAACATTTTCCCCAGTATGTCCCAATATCTAACAAATCAAGTTAAAAAAAGAAAGGAACAGAAACAAAATTTTCTTAAAAGGCCTTCATAAATGTATCCCATACATGTGTTTGTACATACATGTAGATTGAACATGAGGTCTATGTAGGTGACTGTACACAACATATGCCAGGGTCGGCACGCTTAGATGGTGGAATTAAATGCCATAGTTATATGAGGAAAAACTCAAATGGAGAAAATATATTTTATATTTATTTGAGGGACTTTGAGAGGTGAGATTGCACCTGTGACATGATCTTGACATGTTGGTAGTTACGCTGACAAGCTGCTCTACCACGCATGTATGGATATGTGGTTGGCCCTCCTGAGCCTGCTTTGCCAACGACTTGTCTCATTTGTGTTTGGAACTGAAATGATTTAGGCCCCGCCCACTTGATTCAGCCACACCTATTATTGCATCATCTGCCTGTTTGTCTCGCTGGCTACACCATGGAGTCCAAGACCATCATCCTACACTGACCTCCACCAGAGGATTTTCATGTTATCTGTAAACTGAACTTCCAATTTAACGTGTCAATAAAATTCTGTTAACATTTAGTATAGTTCATGCTGTTTATTTAAAAATATTATTATTTCCCACAAATAACGTATGATATTTAGCAATTATCAGTTAATGTTCTAAGATAACGGGTCAGTTTAATTTGATCAAGGGCAATATCAACGTACTGAGAGCAACAGCTACATTTGGAACGTTGGAACCAATGGAATGTTCTATCAGGTCTATCACCATAGCAACCATAGGAATGGTCTAAGCAGAAGAACCAGGTCAATGGTTGCCATGGTGATAAGATCAACATTGAAACTTTGCACCAAAAAGGAATCATTTTGTTTTCCGTGTATTCTGCGCGACTTTTCAAGCCAGATATGAAACAGAACCGAAATATCCATTTATGAAATATTACTTTTTACCTTTTGTTTTTTTTTTATTAAACAAAAATCCATTTCTGTAAGATTAAGCCAGGCTTTAAGGGACTTGTCTCATTTGTGGTTGGAACTGAAATGATTTAGACCCCGCCCACTTGATGCAGCCACGCCCACTATTGCATCATCAGTCTCTGTGATGTCATCATAGGAGGTTATATAAAGCAGGTGAAACTCAGACACTTCTCATTGCTCAGCAGAGCAGGCGAGTGAGAAGATGTTAGATACTCTTCTGATAATCGTGGGGTGCCTCTGCACCTTCATGATGCTTTTATTACTTGTTGGATTAGGAAAACGTAGTGGAGGACGAAAGGCAAATGAAGCCGACCTCTACCTAGAGATTATGTTCGCAATCGAACGCACAAACCACACCATGTTCCAGATACAGACCATAACGGGTCAGTTTAATTTGATCAACGTACTGAGAGCAACTGCTACGTTTGGAACGTTGGAACCAATGGAATGTTCTATCAGTTCTATCACCATAGCAACCATAGGAATGGTCTAAGCAGAAGAACCAAGTCAATGGTTGCCACGGTGATAAGATCAACATTGAAACTTTGCACCAAAAAGGAATCATTTTGTTTTCTGTGTATTCTGCGCGACTATGGAAGCTAGAAATGAAACAGAACCGAAATATCCATTTATGAAATCTTACTTTTTACCTTTTGGAGGTTTTTTTTAAACAAAAATCCATTTCAGCAAGATTAAGCCGGGCTTTAAGTGACTTACTTAAAATTGAAATTGATGTTTTAGCTAACTGAAGACTATTTAAAATTATGAAGCGTGGCAGTTAACGCCGTGATGACTCCATTAAAAACTATTTCAGCCAATCAAACATTTTCAGGGGGAGTCTTGTTTTTTTCGAGAGGCTCCAACCGTTCCTTGGCCTCCCCTTATAGACTTTTTACGTAAAAAGTGTGTGTGTGTGTGTGTGTAACAGAACATATACACGTCACAAATTGCATGCATTCTTTTTTCCTTTTGCTACATCATACAGCATAATATACAGAATTATGCTTTCATTATTTTGCTACATTGTAGCGGTTAACAGGTGACTCTGTGAAGCTACAATGTTGAACAAATATGATACAAAGGGTCTCAAAGCAACGCATAGCGCATTTTGCTCTTTTAAATCTAATGTTATAGAATCATGGAACCTGCCGACAGATCGGCCCCATTCGGCCCCCGTCTACTCGCCCGTTTCTCCTGCTGTAAAGACTCAAACCTTAATCAGTCGTTGGTCTTGTCTTAGATTCAGGAGCCGTATGTCTATCCCATGCATGTTTAATACCCTCACCTTAATAACATCACTCATCCTAGGATAACTTTTCACTTCCAGCATTATAGATATTACCTATTGCTACTTAGACTCAGGTATTGTCTTCTCCCATGTGCTCCTTTTTGTATTTACATAAAACATTTTCCCCAGTATGTCCCAATATCTAACAAATCAAGTTAAAAAAAGAAAGGAACAGAAACAAAATTTTCTTAAAAGGCCTTCATAAATGTATCCCATACATGTGTTTGTACATACATGTAGATTGAACATGAGGTCTATGTAGGTGACTGTACACAACATATGCCAGGGTCGGCACGCTTAGATGGTGGAATTAAATGCCATAGTTATATGAGGAAAAACTCAAATGGAGAAAATATATTTTATATTTATTTGAGGGACTTTGAGAGGTGAGATTGCACCTGTGACATGATCTTGACATGTTGGTAGTTACGCTGACAAGCTGCTCTACCACGCATGTATGGATATGTGGTTGGCCCTCCTGAGCCGGCTTTGCCAACGACTTGTCTCATTTGTGTTTGGAACTGAAATGATTTAGGCCCCGCCCACTTGATTCAGCCACGCCTATTATTGCATCATCTGCCTGTTTGTCTCGCTGGCTACACCATGGAGTCCAAGACCATCATCCTACACTGACCTCCACCAGAGGATTTTCATGTTATCTGTAAACTGAACTTCCAATTTAACGTGTCAATAAAATTCTGTTAACATTTAGTATAGTTCATGCTGTTTATTTAAAAATATTATTATTTCCCACAAATAACGTATGATATTTAGCAATTATCAGTTAATGTTCTAAGATAACGGGTCAGTTTAATTTGATCAAGGGCAATATCAACGTACTGAGAGCAACAGCTACATTTGGAACGTTGGAACCAATGGAATGTTCTATCAGGTCTATCACCATAGCAACCATAGGAATGGTCTAAGCAGAAGAACCAGGTCAATGGTTGCCATGGTGATAAGATCAACATTGAAACTTTGCACCAAAAAGGAATCATTTTGTTTTCCGTGTATTCTGCGCGACTTTTCAAGCCAGAAATGAAACAGAACCGAAATATCCATTTATGAAATATTACTTTTTAAATTTTTTTTTTTTTTTTATTAAACAAAAATCCATTTCTGTAAGATTAAGCCAGGCTTTAAGGGACTTGTCTCATTTGTGGTTGGAAGTGAAATGATTTAGACCCCGCCCACTTGATGCAGCCACGCCCACTATTGCATCATCAGCCTCTGTGATGTCATCATAGGAGGTTATATAAAGCAGGTGAAACTCAGACACTTCTCATTGCTCAGCAGAGCAGGCGAGTGAGAAGATGTTAGATACTCTTCTGATAATCGTGGGGTGCCTCTGCACCTTCATGATGCTTTTATTACTTGTTGGATTAGGAAAACGTAGTGGAGGACGAAAGGCAAATGAAGCCGACCTCTACCTAGAGATTATGTTCGCAATCGAACGCACAAACCACACCATGTTCCAGATACAGACCATAACGGGTCAGTTTAATTTGATCAACGTACTGAGAGCAACTGCTACGTTTGGAACGTTGGAACCAATGGAATGTTCTATCAGTTCTATCACCATAGCAACCATAGGAATGGTCTAAGCAGAAGAACCAAGTCAATGGTTGCCACGGTGATAAGATCAACATTGAAACTTTGCACCAAAAAGGAATCATTTTGTTTTCCGTGTATTCTGCGCGACTTTGGAAGCTAGAAATGAAACAGAACCGAAATATCCATTTATGAAATCTTACTTTTTACCTTTTGGAGGTATTTTTTTAAACAAAAATCCATTTCAGCAAGATTAAGCCGGGCTTTAAGTGACTTACTTAAAATTGAAATTGATGTTTTAGCTAACTGAAGACTATTTAAAATTATGAAGCGTGGCAGTTAACGCCGTGATGACTCCATTAAAAACTATTTCAGCCAATCAAACATTTTCAGGGGGAGTCTTGTTTTTTTCGAGAGGCTCCAACCGTTCCTTGGCCTCCCCTTATAGACTTTTTACGTAAAAAGTGTGTGTGTGTGTGTGTAACAGAACATATACACGTCACAAATTGCATGCATTCTTTTTTACTTTTGCTACATCATACAGCATAATATACAGAATTATGCTTTCATTATTTTGCTACATTGTAGCGGTTAACAGGTGACTCTGTGAAGCTACAATGTTGAACAAATATGATACAAAGGGTCTCAAAGCAACGCATAGCGCATTTTGCTCTTTTAAATCTAATGTTATAGAATCATGGAACCTGCCGACAGATCGGCCCCATTCGGCCCCCGTCTACTCGCCCGTTTCTCCTGCTGTAAAGACTCAAACCTTAATCAGTCGTTGGTCTTGTCTTAGATTCAGGAGCCGTATGTCTATCCCATGCATGTTTAATACCCTCACCTTAATAACATCACTCATCCTAGGATAACTTTTCACTTCCAGCATTATAGATATTACCTATTGCTACTTAGACTCAGGTATTGTCTTCTCCCATGTGCTCCTTTTTGTATTTACATAAAACATTTTCCCCAGTATGTCCCAATATCTAACAAATCAAGTTAAAAAAAGAAAGGAACAGAAACAAAATTTTCTTAAAAGGCCTTCATAAATGTATCCCATACATGTGTTTGTACATACATGTAGATTGAACATGAGGTCTATGTAGGTGACTGTACACAACATATGCCAGGGTCGGCACGCTTAGATGGTGGAATTAAATGCCATAGTAATATGAGGAAAAACTCAAATGGAGAAAATATATTTTATATTTATTTGAGGGACTTTGAGAGGTGAGATTGCACCTGTGACATGATCTTGACATGTTGGTAGTTACGCTGACAAGCTGCTCTACCACGCATGTATTTATATGTGGTTGGCCCTCCTGAGCCTGCTTTGCCAACGACTTGTCTCATTTGTGGTTGGAACTGAAATGATTTAGGCCCCGCCCACTTGATTCAGCCACGCCTATTATTGCATCATCTGCCTGTTTGTCTCGCTGGCTACACCATGGAGTCCAAGACCATCATCCTACACTGACCTCCACCAGAGGATTTTCATGTTATCTGTAAACTGAACTTCCAATTTAACGTGTCAATAAAATTCTGTTACCATTTAGTATAGTTCATGCTGTTTATTTAAAAATATTATTATTTCCCACAAATAACGTATGATATTTAGCAATTATCAGTTAATGTTCTAAGATAACGGGTCAGTTTAATTTGATCAAGGGCAATATCAACGTACTGAGAGCAACAGCTACATTTGGAACGTTGGAACCAATGGAATGTTCTATCAGGTCTATCACCATAGCAACCATAGGAATGGTCTAAGCAGAAGAACCAGGTCAATGGTTGCCATGGTGATAAGATCAACATTGAAACTTTGCACCAAAAAGGAATCATTTTGTTTTCCGTGTATTCTGCGCGACTTTTCAAGCCAGAAATGAAACAGAACCGAAATATCCATTTATGAAATATTACTTTTTATCTTTTTTTTTTTTTTTTTTTATTAAACAAAAATCCATTTCTGTAAGATTAAGCCAGGCTTTAAGGGACTTGTCTCATTTGTGGTTGGAAGTGAAATGATTTAGACCCCGCCCACTTGATGCAGCCTCGCCCACTATTGCATCATTAGCCTCTGTGATGTCATCATAGGAGGTTATATAAAGCAGGTGAAACTCAGACACTTCTCATTGCTCAGCAGAGCAGGCGATTGAGAAGATGTTAGATACTCTTCTGATAATCGTGGGGTGCCTCTGCACCTTCATGATGCTTTTATTACTTGTTGGATTAGGAAAACGTAGTGGAGGACGAAAGGCAAATGAAGCCGACCTCTACCTAGAGATTATGTTCGCAATCGAACGCACAAACCACACCATGTTCCAGATGCAGACCATAACGGGTCAGTTTAATTTGATCAACGTACTGAGAGCAACTGCTACGTTTGGAACGTTGGAACCAATGGAATGTTCTATCAGTTCTATCACCATAGCAACCATAGGAATGGTCTAAGCAGAAGAACCAAGTCAATGGTTGCCACGGTGATAAGATCAACATTGAAACTTTGCACCAAAAAGGAATCATTTTGTTTTCTGTGTATTCTGCGCGACTTTGGAAGCTAGAAATGAAACAGAACCGAAATATCCATTTATGAAATCTTACTTTTTACCTTTTGGAGGTTTTTTTTTAAACAAAAATCCATTTCAGCAAGATTAAGCCGGGCTTTAAGTGACTTACTTAAAATTGAAATTGATGATTTAGCTAACTGAAGACTATTTAAAATTATGAAGCGTGGCAGTTAACGCCGTGATGACTCCATTAAAAACTATTTCAGCCAATCAAACATTTTCAGGGGGAGTCTTGTTTTTTTCGAGAGGCTCCAACCGTTCCTTGGCCTCCCCTTATAGACTTTTTACGTAAAAAGTGTGTGTGTGTGTGTAACAGAACATATACACGTCACAAATTGCATGCATTCTTTTTTCCTTTTGCTACATCATACAGCATAATATACAGAATTATGCTTTCATTATTTTGCTACATTGTAGCGGTTAACAGGTGACTCTGTGAAGCCACAATGTTGAACAAATATGATACAAAGGGTCTCAAAGCAACGCATAGCGCATTTTGCTCTTTTAAATCTAATATTATAGAATCATGGAACCTGCCGACAGATCGGCCCCATTCGGCCCCCGTCTACTCGCCCGTTTCTCCTGCTGTAAAGACTCAAACCTTAATCAGTCGTTGGTCTTGTCTTAGATTCAGGAGCCGTATGTCTATCCCATGCATGTTTAATACCCTCACCTTAATAACATCACTCATCCTAGGATAACTTTTCACTTCCAGCATTATAGATATTACCTATTGCTACTTAGACTCAGGTATTGTCTTCTCCCATGTGCTCCTTTTTGTATTTACATAAAACATTTTCCCCAGTATGTCCCAATATCTAACAAATCAAGTTAAAAAAAGAAAGGAACAGAAACAAAATTTTCTTAAAAGGCCTTCATAAATGTATCCCATACATGTGTTTGTACATACATGTAGATTGAACATGAGGTCTATGTAGGTGACTGTACACAACATATGCCAGGGTCGGCACGCTTAGATGGTGGAATTAAATGCCATAGTAATATGAGGAAAAACTCAAATGGAGAAAATATATTTTATATTTATTTGAGGGACTTTGAGAGGTGAGATTGCACCTGTGACATGATCTTGACATGTTGGTAGTTACGCTGACAAGCTGCTCTACCACGCATGTATTTATATGTGGTTGGCCCTCCTGAGCCTGCTTTGCCAACGACTTGTCTCATTTGTGGTTGGAACTGAAATTATTTAGGCCCCGCCCACTTGATTCAGCCACGCCTATTATTGCATCATCTGCCTGTTTGTCTCGCTGGCTACACCAGGGAGTCCAAGACCATCATCCTACACTGACCTCCACCAGAGGATTTTCATGTTATCTGTAAACTGAACTTCCAATTTAACGTGTCAATAAAATTCTGTTAACATTTAGTATAGTTCATGCTGTTTATTTAAAAATATTATTATTTCCCACAAATAACGTATGATATTTAGCAATTATCAGTTAATGTTCTAAGATAACGGGTCAGTTTAATTTGATCAAGGGCAATATCAACGTACTGAGAGCAACAGCTACATTTGGAACGTTGGAACCAATGGAATGTTCTATCAGGTCTATCACCATAGCAACCATAGGAATGGTCTAAGCAGAAGAACCAGGTCAATGGTTGCCATGGTGATAAGATCAACATTGAAACTTTGCACCAAAAAGGAATCATTTTGTTTTCCGTGTATTCTGCGCAACTTTTCAAGCCAGATATGAAACAGAACCGAAATATCCATTTATGAAATATTACTTTTTACCTTTTGTTTTTTTTTTATTAAACAAAAATCCATTTCTGTAAGATTAAGCCAGGCTTTAAGGGACTTGTCTCATTTGTGGTTGGAACTGAAATGATTTAGACCCCGCCCACTTGATGCAGCCACGCCCACTATTGCATCATCAGTCTCTGTGATGTCATCATAGGAGGTTATATAAAGCAGGTGAAACTCAGACACTTCTCATTGCTCAGCAGAGCAGGCGAGTGAGAAGATGTTAGATACTCTTCTGATAATCGTGGGGTGCCTCTGCACCTTCATGATGCTGTTATTACTTGTTGGATTAGGAAAACGTAGTGGAGGACGAAAGGCAAATGAAGCCGACCTCTACCTAGAGATTATGTTCGCAATCGAACGCACAAACCACACCATGTTCCAGATACAGACCATAACGGGTCAGTTTAATTTGATCAACGTACTGAGAGCAACTGCTACGTTTGGAACGTTGGAACCAATGGAATGTTCTATCAGTTCTATCACCATAGCAACCATAGGAATGGTCTAAGCAGAAGAACCAAGTCAATGGTTGCCACGGTGATAAGATCAACATTGAAACTTTGCACCAAAAAGGAATCATTTTGTTTTCTGTGTATTCTGCGCGACTTTGGAAGCTAGAAATGAAACAGAACCGAAATATCCATTTATGAAATCTTACTTTTTACCTATTGGAGGTTTTTTTAAACAAAAATCCATTTCAGCAAGATTAAGCCGGGCTTTAAGTGACTTACTTAAAATTGAAATTGATGTTTTAGCTAACTGAAGACTATTTAAAATTATGAAGCGTGGCAGTTAACGCCGTGATGACTCCATTAAAAACTATTTCAGCCAATCAAACATTTTCAGGGGGAGTCTTGTTTTTTTCGAGAGGCTCCAACCGTTCCTTGGCCTCCCCTTATAGACTTTTTACGTAAAAAGTGTGTGTGTGTGTGTAACAGAACATATACATGTCACAAATTGCAAGCATTCTTTTTTCCTTTTGCTACATCATACAGCATAATATACAGAATTATGCTTTCATTATTTTGCTACATTGTAGCGGTTAACAGGTGACTCTGTGAAGCCACAATGTTGAACAAATATGATACAAAGGGTCTCAAAGCAACGCATAGCGCATTTTGCTCTTTTAAATCTAATATTATAGAATCATGGAACCTGCCGACAGATCGGCCCCATTCGGCCCCCGTTTACTCGCCCGTTTCTCCTGCTGCAAAGACTCAAACCTTAATCAGTCGTTGGTCTTGTCTTAGATTCAGGAGCCGTATGTCTATCCCATGCATGTTTAATACCCTCACCTTAATAACATCACTCATCCTAGGATAACTTTTCACTTCCAGCATTATAGATATTACCTATTGCTACTTAGACTCAGGTATTGTCTTCTCCCATGTGCTCCTTTTTGTATTTACATAAAACATTTTCCCCAGTATGTCCCAATATCTAACAAATCAAGTTAAAAAAAGAAAGGAACAGAAACAAAATTTTCTTAAAAGGCCTTCATAAATGTATCCCATACATGTGTTTGTACATACATGTAGATTGAACATGAGGTCTATGTAGGTGACTGTACACAACATATGCCAGGGTCGGCACGCTTAGATGGTGGAATTAAATGCCATAGTAATATGAGGAAAAACTCAAATGGAGAAAATATATTTTATATTTATTTGAGGGACTTTGAGAGGTGAGATTGCACCTGTGACATGATCTTGACATGTTGGTAGTTACGCTGACAAGCTGCTCTACCACGCATGTATGGATATGTGGTTGGCCCTCCTGAGCCTGCTTTGCCAACGACTTGTCTCATTTGTGTTTGGAACTGAAATGATTTAGGCCCCGCCCACTTGATTCAGCCACGCCTATTATTGCATCATCTGCCTGTTTGTCTCGCTGGCTACACCATGGAGTCGAAGACCATCATCCTACACTGACCTCCACCAGAGGATTTTCATGTTATCTGTAAACTGAACTTCCAATTTAACGTGTCAATAAAATTCTGTTAACATTTAGTATAGTTCATGCTGTTTATTTAAAAATATTATTATTTCCCACAAATAACGTATGATATTTAGCAATTATCAGTTAATGTTCTAAGATAACGGGTCAGTTTAATTTGATCAAGGGCAATATCAACGTACTGAGAGCAACAGCTACATTTGGAACGTTGGAACCAATGGAATGTTCTATCAGGTCTATCACCATAGCAACCATAGGAATGGTCTAAGCAGAAGAACCAGGTCAATGGTTGCCATGGTGATAAGATCAACATTGAAACTTTGCACCAAAAAGGAATCATTTTGTTTTCTGTGTATTCTGCGCGACTATGGAAGCTAGAAATGAAACAGAACCGTAATATCCATTTATGAAATCTTACTTTTTACCTTTTGGAGGTTTTTTTTAAACAAAAATCCATTTCAGCAAGATTAAGCCGGGCTTTAAGTGACTTACTTAAAATTGAAATTGATGTTTTAGCTAACTGAAGACTATTTAAAATTATGAAGCGTGGCAGTTAACGCCGTGATGACTCCATTAAATCTATTTCAGCCAATCAAACATTTTCAGGGGGAGTCTTGTTTTTTTCGAGAGGATCCAACCGTTCCTTGGCCTCCCCTTATAGACTTTTTACGTAAAAAGTGTGTGTGTGTGTGTAACAGAACATATACACGTCACAAATTGCATGCATTCTTTTTTCCTTTTGCTACATCATACAGCATAATATACAGAATTATGCTTTCATTATTTTGCTACATTGTAGCGGTTAACAGGTGACTCTGTGAAGCCACAATGTTGAACAAATATGATACAAAGGGTCTCAAAGCAACGCATAGCGCATTTTGCTCTTTTAAATCTAATATAGAATCATGGAACCTGCCGACAGATCGGCCCCATTCGGCCCCCGTCTACTCGCCCGTTTCTCCTGCTGTAAAGACTCAAACCTTAATCAGTCGTTGGTCTTGTCTTAGATTCAGGAGCCGTATGTCTATCCCATGCATGTTTAATACCCTCACCTTAATAACATCACTCATCCTAGGATAACTTTTCACTTCCAGCATTATAGATATTACCTATTGCTACTTAGACTCAGGTATTGTCTTCTCCCATGTGCTCCTTTTTGTATTTACATAAAACATTTTCCCCAGTATGTCCCAACATCTAACAAATCAAGTTAAAAAAGAAAGGAACAGAAACAAAATTTTCTTAAAAGGCCTTTATAAATGTATCCCATACATGTGTTTGTACATACATGTAGATTGAACATGAGGTCTATGTAGGTGACTGTACACAACATATGCCAGGGTCGGCACGCTTAGATGGTGGAATTAAATGCCATAGTAATATGAGGAAAAACTCAAATGGAGAAAATATATTTTATATTTATTTGAGGGACTTTGAGAGGTGAGATTGCACCTGTGACATGATCTTGACATGTTGGTAGTTACGCTGACAAGCTGTTCTACCACGTATGTATAGATATGTGGTTGGCCCTCCTGAGCCTGCTTTGCCAACAACTTGTCTCATTTGTGGTTGGAACTGAAATGATTTAGGCCCCGCCCACTTGATTCAGCCACGCCTATTATTGCATCATCTGCCTGTTTGTCTCGCTGGCTACACCATGGAGTCCAAGACCATCATCCTACACTGACCTCCACCAGAGGATTTTCATGTTATCTGTAAACTGAACTTCCAATTTAACGTGTCAATAAAATTCTGTTAACATTTAGTATAGTTCATGCTGTTTATTTAAAAATATTATTATTTCCCACAATTAACGTATGATATTTAGCAATTATCAGTTAATGTTCTAAGATAACGGGTCAGTTTAATTTGATCAAGGGCAATATCAACGTACTGAGAGCAACAGCTACATTTGGAACGTTGGAACCAATGGAATGTTCTATAAGGTCTATCACCATAGCAACCATAGGAATGGTCTAAGCAGAAGAACCAGGTCAATGGTTGCCATGGTGATAAGATCAACAATGAAACTTTGCACCAAAAAGGAATCATTTTGTTTTCCGTGTGTTCTGCACGACTTTTCAAGCCAGAAATGAAACAGAACCGAAATATCGATTTATGAAATATTACTTTTTACCTTTTGTTTTTTTTTTATTAAACAAAAATCCATTTCTGTAAGATTAAGCCGGCTTTAAGGGACTTGTCTCATTTGTGGTTGGAACTGAAATGATTTAGACCCCGCCCACTTGATGCAGCCACGCCCACTATTGCATCATCAGCCTCTGTGATGTCATCATAGGAGGTTATATAAAGCAGGTGAAACTCAGACACTTCTCATTGCTCAGCAGAGCAGGCGAGTGAGAAGATGTTAGATACTCTTCTGATAATCGTGGGGTGCCTCTGCACCTTCATGATGCTTTTATTACTTGTTGGATTAGGAAAACGTAGTGGAAGACGAAAGGCAAATGAAGCCGACCTCTACCTAGAGATTATGTTCGCAATCGAACGCACAAACCACACCATGTTCCAGATACAGACCATAATGGGTCAGTTTAATTTGATCAACGTACTGAGAGCAACTGCTACATTTGGAACGTTGGAACCAATGGAATGTTCTATCAGTTCTATCACCATAGCAACCATAGGAATGGTCTAAGCAGAAGAACCAAGTCAATGGTTGCCACGGTGATAAGATCAACATTGAAACTTTGCACCAAAAAGGAATCATTTTGTTTTCTGTGTATTCTGCGCGACTTTGGAAGCTAGAAATGAAACAGAACCGAAATATCCATTTATGAAATCTTACTTTTTACCTTTTGGAGGTTTTTTTTTAAACAAAAATCCATTTCAGCAAGATTAAGCCGGGCTTTAAGTGACTTACTTAAAATTGAAATTGATGTTTTAGCTAACTGAAGACTATTTAAAATTATGAAGCGTGGGAGTTAACGCCGTGATGACTCCATTAAAAACTATTTCAGCCAATCAAACATTTTCAGGGGGAGTCTTGTTTTTTTCGAGAGGCTCCAACCGTTCCTTGGCCTCCCCTTATAGACTTTTTACGTAAAAAGTGTGTGTGTGTGTGTAACAGAACATATACACGTCACAAATTGCATGCATTCTTTTTTCCTTTTGCTACATCATACAGCATAATATACAGAATTATGCTTTCATTATTTTGCTACATTGTAGCGGTTAACAGGTGACTCTGTGAAGCTACAATGTTGAACAAATATGATACAAAGGGTCTCAAAGCAACGCATAGCGCATTTTGCTCTTTTAAATCTAATGTTATAGAATCATGGAACCTGCCGACAGATCGGCCCCATTCGGCCCCCGTCTACTCGCCCGTTTCTCCTGCTGTAAAGACTCAAACCTTAATCAGTCGTTGGTCTTGTCTTAGATTCAGGAGCCGTATGTCTATCCCATGCATGTTTAATACCCTCACCTTAATAACATCACTCATCCTAGGATAACTTTTCACTTCCAGCATTATAGATATTACCTATTGCTACTTAGACTCAGGTATTGTCTTCTCCCATGTGCTCCTTTTTGTATTTACATAAAACATTTTCCCCAGTATGTCCCAATATCTAACAAATCAAGTTAAAAAAAAGAAAGGAACAGAAACAAAATTTTCTTAAAAGGCCTTTATAAATGTATGCCATACATGTGTTGTACATACATGTAGATTGAACATGAGGTCTATGTAGGTGACTGTACACAACATATGCCAGGGTCGGCACGCTTAGATGGTGGAATTAAATGCCATAGTAATATGAGGAAAAACTCAAAAGGAGATAATATATTTTATATTTATTTGAGGGACTTTGAGAGGTGAGATTGCACCTGTGACATGATCTTGACATGTTGGTAGTTACGCTGACAAGCTGCTCTACCACGCATGTATGGATATGTGGTTGGCCCTCCTGAGCCTGCTTTGCCAACGACTTGTCTCATTTGTGGTTGGAACTGAAATGATTTAGGCCCCGCCCACTTGATTCAGCCACGCCTATTATTGCATCATCTGCCTGTTAGTCTCGCTGGCTACACCATGGAGTCCAAGACCATCATCCTACACTGACCTCCACCAGAGGATTTTCATGTTATCTGTAAACTGAACTTCCAATTTAACGTGTCAATAAAATTCTGTTAACATTTAGTATAGTTCATGCTGTTTATTTAAAAATATTATTATTTCCCACAAATAACGTATGATATTTAGCAATTATCAGTTAATGTTCTAAGATAACGGGTCAGTTTAATTTGATCAAGGGCAATATCAACGTACTGAGAGCAACAGCTACATTTGGAACGTTGGAACCAATGGAATGTTCTATCAGGTCTATCACCATAGCAACCATAGGAATGGTCTAAGCAGAAGAACCAGGTCAATGGTTGCCATGGTGATAAGATCAACATTGAAACTTTGCACCAAAAAGGAATCATTTTGTTTTCCGTGTATTCTGCGCGACTTTTCAAGCCAGAAATGAAACAGAACCGAAATATCCATTTATGAAATATTACTTTTTACCTTTTGTTTTTTTTTTATTAAACAAAAATCCATTTCTGTGAGATTAAGCCAGGCTTTAAGGGACTTGTCTCATTTGTGGTTGGAACTGAAATGATTTAGACCCCGCCCACTTGATGCAGCCACGCCCACTATTGCATCATCAGCCTCTGTGATGTCATCATAGGAGGTTATATAAAGCAGGTGAAACTCAGACACTTCTCATTGCTCAGCAGAGCAGGCGAGTGAGAAGATGTTAAAGACTCTTCTGATAATCGTGGGGTGCCTCTGCACCTTCATGATGCTTTTATTACTGGTTGGATTAGGAAAACGTAGTGGAGGACGAAAGGCAAATGAAGCCGACCTCTACCTAGAGATTATGTTCGCAATCGAACGCACAAACCACACCATGTTCCAGATACAGACCATAACGGGTCAGTTTAATTTGATCAACGTACTGAGAGCAACTGCTACGTTTGGAACGTTGGAACCAATGGAATGTTCTATCAGTTCTATCACCATAGCAACCATAGGAATGGTCTAAGCAGAAGAACCAAGTCAATGGTTGCCACGGTGATAAGATCAACATTGAAACTTTGCACCAAAAAGGAATCATTTTGTTTTCTGTGTATTCTGCGCGACTTTGGAAGCTAGAAATGAAACAGAACCGAAATATCCATTTATGAAATCTTACTTTTTACCTTTTGGAGGTTTTTTTTTAAACAAAAATCCATTTCAGCAAGATTAAGCCGGGCTTTAAGTGACTTACTTAAAATTGAAATTGATGTTTTAGCTAACTGAAGACTATTTAAAATTATGAAGCGTGGCAGTTAACGCCGTGATGACTCCATTAAAAACTATTTCAGCCAATCAAACATTTTCAGGGGGAGTCTTGTTTTTTTCGAGAGGCTCCAACCGTTCCTTGGCCTCCCCTTATAGACTTTTTACGTAAAAAGTGTGTGTGTGTGTGTGTAACAGAACATATACACGTCACAAATTGCATGCATTCTTTTTTCCTTTTGCTACATCATACAGCATAATATACAGAATTATGCTTTCATTATTTTGCTACATTGTAGCGGTTAACAGGT
Organism: Spea bombifrons; assembly: GCF_027358695.1. Taxonomy (NCBI): domain Eukaryota; kingdom Metazoa; phylum Chordata; class Amphibia; order Anura; family Pelobatidae; genus Spea; species Spea bombifrons. Next base: position 35,312,442 of record NC_071095.1, on the reverse strand, counting down.
GACTCTGTGAAGCTACAATGTTGAACAAATATGATACAAAGGGTCTCAAAGCAACGCATAGCGCATTTTGCTCTTTTAAATCTAATGTTATAGAATCATGGAACCTGCCGACAGATCGGCCCCATTCGGCCCCCGTCTACTCGCCCGTTTCTCCTGCTGTAAAGACTCAAACCTTAATCAGTCGTTGGTCTTGTCTTAGATTCAGGAGCCGTATGTCTATCCCATGCATGTTTAATACCCTCACCTTAATAACATCACTCATCCTAGGATAACTTTTCACTTCCAGCATTATAGATATTACCTATTGCTACTTAGACTCAGGTATTGTCTTCTCCCATGTGCTCCTTTTTGTATTTACATAAAACATTTTCCCCAGTATGTCCCAATATCTAACAAATCAAGTTAAAAAAAGAAAGGAACAGAAACAAAATTTTCTTAAAAGGCCTTCATAAATGTATCCCATACATGTGTTTGTACATACATGTAGATTGAACATGAGGTCTATGTAGGTGACTGTACACAACATATGCCAGGGTCGGCACGCTTAGATGGTGGAATTAAATGCCATAGTAATATGAGGAAAAACTCAAATGGAGAAAATATATTTTATATTTATTTGAGGGACTTTGAGAGGTGAGATTGCACCTGTGACATGATCTTGACATGTTGGTAGTTACGCTGACAAGCTGCTCTACCACGCATGTATTTATATGTGGTTGGCCCTCCTGAGCCTGCTTTGCCAACGACTTGTCTCATTTGTGTTTGGAACTGAAATGATTTAGGCCCCGCCCACTTGATTCAGCCACGCCTATTATTGCATCATCTGCCTGTTTGTCTGGCTGGCTACACCATGGAGTCCAAGACCATCATCCTACACTGACCTCCACCAGAGGATTTTCATGTTATCTGTAAACTGAACTTCCAATTTAACGTGTCAATAAAATTCTGTTAACATTTAGTATAGTTCATGCGGTTTATTTAAAAATATTATTATTTCCCACAAATAACGTATGATATTTAGCAATTATCAGTTAATGTTCTAAGATAACGGGTCAGTTTAATTTGATCAAGGGCAATATCAACGTACTGAGAGCAACAGCTACATTTGGAACGTTGGAACCAATGGAATGTTCTATCAGGTCTATCACCATAGCAACCATAGGAATGGTCTAAGCAGAAGAACCAGGTCAATGGTTGCCATGGTGATAAGATCAACATTGAAACTTTGCACCAAAAAGGAATCATTTTGTTTTCCGTGTATTCTGCGCGACTTTTCAAGCCAGAAATGAAACAGAACCAAAATATCCATTTATGAAATATTACTTTTTACCTTTTGTTTTTTTTTTATTAAACAAAAATCCATTTCTGTAAGATTAAGCCAGGCTTTAAGGGACTTGTCTCATTTGTGGTTGGAACTGAAATGATTTAGACCCCGCCCACTTGATGCAGCCACGCCCACTATTGCATCATCAGTCTCTGTGATGTCATCATAGGAGGTTATATAAAGCAGGTGAAACTCAGACACTTCTCATTGCTCAGCAGAGCAGGCGAGTGAGAAGATGTTAGATACTCTTCTGATAATCGTGGGGTGCCTCTGCACCTTCATGATGCTTTTATTACTTGTTGGATTAGGAAAACGTAGTGGAGGACGAAAGGCAAATGAAGCCGACCTCTACCTAGAGATTATGTTCGCAATCGAACGCACAAACCACACCATGTTCCAGATGCAGACCATAACGGGTCAGTTTAATTTGATCAACGTACTGAGAGCAACTGCTACGTTTGGAACGTTGGAACCAATGGAATGTTCTATCAGTTCTATCACCATAGCAACCATAGGAATGGTCTAAGCAGAAGAACCAAGTCAATGGTTGCCACGGTGATAAGATCAACATTGAAACTTTGCACCAAAAAGGAATCGTTTTGTTTTCTGTGTATTCTGCGCGACTTTGGAAGCTAGAAATGAAACAGAACCGAAATATCCATTTATGAAATCTTACTTTTTACCTTTTGGAGGTTTTTTTTAAACAACAATCCATTTCAGCAAGATTAAGCCGGGCTTTAAGTGACTTACTTAAAATTGAAATTGATGTTTTAGCTAACTGAAGACTATTTAAAATTATGAAGCGTGGCAGTTAACGCCGTGATGACTCCATTAAAAACTATTTCAGCCAATCAAACATTTTCAGGGGGAGTCTTGTTTTTTTCGAGAGGCTCCAACCGTTCCTTGGCCTCCCCTTATAGACTTTTTACGTAAAAAGTGTGTGTGTGTGTGTAACAGAACATATACATGTCACAAATTGCATGCATTCTTTTTTCCTTTTGCTACATCATACAGCATAATATACAGAATTATGCTTTCATTATTTTGCTACATTGTAGCGGTTAACAGGTGACTCTGTGAAGCCACAATGTTGAACAAATATGATACAAAGGGTCTCAAAGCAACGCATAGCGCATTTTGCTCTTTTAAATCTAATATTATAGAATCATGGAACCTGCCGACAGATCGGCCCCATTAGGCCCCCGTCTACTCGCCCGTTTCTCCTGCTGTAAAGACTCAAACCTTAATCAGTCGTTGGTCTTGTCTTAGATTCAGGAGCCGTATGTCTATCCCATGCATGTTTAATACCCTCACCTTAATAACATCACTCATCCTAGGATAACTTTTCACTTCCAGCATTATAGATATTACCTATTGCTACTTAGACTCAGGTATTGTCTTCTCCCATGTGCTCCTTTTTGTATTTACATAAAACATTTTCCCCAGTATGTCCCAATATCTAACAAATCAAGTTAAAAAAAGAAAGGAACAGAAACAAAATTTTCTTAAAAGGCCTTTATAAATGTATGCCATACATGTGTTTGTACATACATGTAGATTGAACATGAGGTCTATGTAGGTGACTGTACACAACATATGCCAGGGTCGGCACGCTTAGATAGTGGAATTAAATGCCATAGTAATATGAGGAAAAACTCAAATGGAGAAAATATATTTTATATTTATTTGAGGGACTTTGAGAGGTGAGATTGCACCTGTGACATGATCTTGACATGTTGGTAGTTACGCTGACAAGCTGCTCTACCACGTATGTATGGATATGTGGTTGGCCCTCCTGAGCCTGCTTTGCCAACGACTTGTCTCATTTGTGGTTGGAACTGAAATGATTTAGGCCCCGCCCACTTGATTCAGCCACGCCTATTATTGCATCATCTGCCTGTTTGTCTCGCTGGCTACACCATGGAGTCCAAGACCATCATCCTACACTGACCTCCACCAGAGGATTTTCATGTTATCTGTAAACTGAACTTCCAATTTAACGTGTCAATAAAATTCTGTTAACATTTAGTATAGTTCATGCTGTTTATTTAAAAATATTATTATTTCCCACAAATAACGTATGATATTTAGCAATTATCAGTTAATGTTCTAAGATAACGGGTCAGTTTAATTTGATCAAGGGCAATATCAACGTACTGAGAGCAACAGCTACATTTGGAACGTTGGAACCAATGGAATGTTCTATCAGGTCTATCACCATAGCAACCATAGGAATGGTCTAAGCAGAAGAACCAGGTCAATGGTTGCCATGGTGATAAGATCAACATTGAAACTTTGCACCAAAAAGGAATCATTTTGTTTTCCGTGTATTCTGCGCGACTTTTCAAGCCAGAAATGAAACAGAACCGAAATATCCATTTATGAAATATTACTTTTTACCTTTTTTTTTTTTTTTTTATTAAACAAAAATCCATTTCTGTAAGATTAAGCCAGGCTTTAAGGGACTTGTCTCATTTGTGGTTGGAACTGAAATGATTTAGACCCCGCCCACTTGATGCAGCCACGCCCACTATTGCATCATCAGCCTCTGTGATGTCATCATAGGAGGTTATATAAAGCAGGTGAAACTCAGACACTTCTCATTGCTCAGCAGAGCAGGCGAGTGAGAAGATGTTAGATACTCTTCTGATAATCGTGGGGTGCCTCTGCACCTTCATGATGCTTTTATTACTTGTTGGATTAGGAAAACGTAGTGGAGGACGAAAGGCAAATGAAGCCGACCTCTACCTAGAGATTATGTTCGCAATCGAACGCACAAACCACACCATGTTCCAGATACAGACCATAACGGGTCAGTTTAATTTGATCAACGTACTGAGAGCAACTGCTACGTTTGGAACGTTGGAACCAATGGAATGTTCTATCAGTTCTATCACCATAGCAACCATAGGAATGGTCTAAGCAGAAGAACCAAGTCAATGGTTGCCACGGTGATAAGATCAACATTGAAACTTTGCACCAAAAAGGAATCATTTTGTTTTCTGTGTATTCTGCGCGACTTTGGAAGCTAGAAATGAAACAGAACCGAAATATCCATTTATGAAATCTTACTTTTTACCTTTTGGAGGTTTTTTTTTAAACAAAAATCCATTTCAGCAAGATTAAGCCGGGCTTTAAGTGACTTACTTAAAATTGAAATTGATGTTTTAGCTAACTGAAGACTATTTAAAATTATGAAGCGTGGCAGTTAACGCCGTGATGACTCCATTAAAAACTATTTCAGCCAATCAAACATTTTCAGGGGGAGTCTTGTTTTTTTCGAGAGGCTCCAACTGTTCCTTGGCCTCCCCTTATAGACTTTTTACGTAAAAAGTGTGTGTGTGTGTGTAACAGAACATATACACGTCACAAATTGCATGCATTCTTTTTTCCTTTTGCTACATCATACAGCATAATATACAGAATTATGCTTTCATTATTTTGCTACATTGTAGCGGTTAACAGGTGACTCTGTGAAGCCACAATGTTGAACAAATATGATACAAAGGGTCTCAAAGCAACGCATAGCGCATTTTGCTCTTTTAAATCTAATATTATAGAATCATGGAACCTGCCGACAGATCGGCCCCATTCGGCCCCCGTCTACTCGCCCGTTTCTCCTGCTGTAAAGACTCAAACCTTAATCAGTCGTTGGTCTTGTCTTAGATTCAGGAGCCGTATGTCTATCCCATGCATGTTTAATACCCTCACCTTAATAACATCACTCATCCTAGGATAACTTTTCACTTCCAGCATTATAGATATTACCTATTGCTACTTAGACTCAGGTATTGTCTTCTCCCATGTGCTCCTTTTTGTATTTACATAAAACATTTTCCCCAGTATGTCCCAATATCTAACAAATCAAGTTAAAAAAAGAAATGAACAGAAACAAAATTTTCTTAAAAGGCCTTTATAAATGTATCCCATACATGTGTTTGTACATACATGTAGATTGAACATGAGGTCTGTGTAGGTGACTGTACACAACATATGCCAGGGTCGGCACGCTTAGATGGTGGAATTAAATGCCATAGTAATATGAGGAAAAACTCAAATGGAGAAAATATATTTTATATTTATTTGAGGGACTTTGAGAGGTGAGATTGCACCTGTGACATGATCTTGACATGTTGGTAGTTACGCTGACAAGCTGCTCTACCACGTATGTATGGATATGTGGTTGGCCCTCCTGAGCCTGCTTTGCCAACGACTTGTCTCATTTGTGGTTGGAACTGAAATGATTTAGGCCCCGCCCACTTGATTCAGCCACGCCTATTATTGCATCATCTGCCTGTTTGTCTCGCTGGCTACACCATGGAGTCCAAGACCATCATCCTACACTGACCTCCACCAGAGGATTTTCATGTTATCTGTAAACTGAACTTCCAATTTAACGTGTCAATAAAATTCTGTTAACATTTAGTATAGTTCATGCTGTTTATTTAAAAATATTATTATTTCCCACAAATAACGTATGATATTTAGCAATTATCAGTTAATGTTCTAAGATAACGGGTCAGTTTAATTTGATCAAGGGCAATATCAACGTACTGAGAGCAACAGCTACATTTGGAATGTTCTATCAGGTCTATCACCATAGCAACCATAGGAATGGTCTAAGCAGAAGAACCAGGTCAATGGTTGCCATGGTGATAAGATCAACATTGAAACTTTGCACCAAAAAGGAATCATTTTGTTTTCTGTGTATTCTGCGCGACTTTTCAAGCCAGAAATGAAACAGAACCGAAATATCCATTTATGAAATATTACTTTTTACCTTTTGTTTTTTTTTTTTATTAAACAAAAATCCATTTCTGTAAGATTAAGCCAGGCTTTAAGGGACTTGTCTCATTTGTGGTTGGAACTGAAATGATTTAGACCCCGTCCACTTGATGCAGCCACGCCCACTATTGCATCATCAGCCTCTGTGATGTCATCATAGGAGGTTATATAAAGCAGGTGAAACTCAGACACTTCTCATTGCTCAGCAGAGCAGGCGAGTGAGAAGATGTTAGATACTCTTCTGATAATCGTGGGGTGCCTCTGCACCTTCATGATGCTTTTATTACTTGTTGGATTAGGAAAACGTAGTGGAGGACGAAAGGCAAATGAAGCCGACCTCTACCTAGAGATTATGTTCGCAATCGAACGCACAAACCACACCATGTTCCAGATACAGACCATAACGGGTCAGTTTAATTTGATCAACGTACTGAGAGCAACTGCTACGTTTGGAACGTTGGAACCAATGGAATGTTCTATCAGTTCTATCACCATAGCAACCATAGGAATGGTCTAAGCAGAAGAACCAAGTCAATGGTTGCCACGGTGATAAGATCAACATTGAAACTTTGCACCAAAAAGGAATCATTTTGTTTTCTGTGTATTCTGCGCGACTTTGGAAGCTAGAAATGAAACAGAACCGAAATATCCATTTATGAAATCTTACTTTTTACCTTTTGGAGGTTTTTTTTAAACAAAAATCAATTTCAGCAAGATTAAGCCGGGCTTTAAGTGACTTACTTAAAATTGAAATTGATGTTTTAGCTAACTGAAGACTATTTAAAATTATGAAGCGTGGCAGTTAATGCCGTGATGACTCCATTAAAAACTATTTCAGCCAATCAAACATTTTCAGGGGGAGTCTTGTTTTTTTCGAGAGGCTCCAACCGTTCCTTGGCCTCCCCTTATAGACTTTTTACGTAAAAAGTGTGTGTGTGTGTGTGTGTAACAGAACATATACATGTCACAAATTGCATGCATTCTTTTTTCCTTTTGCTACATCATACAGCATAATATACAGAATTATGCTTTCATTATTTTGCTACATTGTAGCGGTTAACAGGTGACTCTGTGAAGCCACAATGTTGAACAAATATGATACAAAGGGTCTCAAAGCAACGCATAGCGCATTTTGCTCTTTTAAATCTAATATTATAGAATCATGGAACCTGCCGACAGATCGGCCCCATTAGGCCCCCGTCTACTCGCCCGTTTCTCCTGCTGTAAAGACTCAAACCTTAATCAGTCGTTGGTCTTGTCTTAGATTCAGGAGCCGTATGTCTATCCCATGCATGTTTAATACCCTCACCTTAATAACATCACTCATCCTAGGATAACTTTTCACTTGCAGCATTATAGATATTACCTATTGCTACTTAGACTCAGGTATTGTCTTCTCCCATGTGCTCCTTTTTGTATTTACATAAAACATTTTCCCCAGTATGTCCCAATATCTAACAAATCAAGTTAAAAAAAGAAAGGAACAGAAACAAAATTTTCTTAAAAGGCCTTTATAAATGTATGCCATACATGTGTTTGTACATACATGTAGATTGAACATGAGGTCTATGTAGGTGACTGTACACAACATATGCCAGGGTCGGCACGCTTAGATGGTGGAATTAAATGCCATAGTAATATGAGGAAAAACTCAAATGGAGAAAATATATTTTATATTTATTTGAGGGACTTTGAGAGGTGAGATTGCACCTGTGACATGATCTTGACATGTTGGTAGTTACGCTGACAAGCTGCTCTACCACGTATGTATGGATATGTGGTTGGCCCTCCTGAGCCTGCTTTGCCAACGACTTGTCTCATTTGTGGTTGGAACTGAAATGATTTAGGCCCCGCCCACTTGATTCAGCCACGCCTATTATTGCATCATCTGCCTGTTTGTCTCGCTGGCTACACCATGGAGTCCAAGACCATCATCCTACACTGACCTCCACCAGAGGATTTTCATGTTATCTGTAAACTGAACTTCCAATTTAACGTGTCAATAAAATTCTGTTAACATTTAGTATAGTTCATGCTGTTTATTTAAAAATATTATTATTTCCCACAAATAACGTATGATATTTAGCAATTATCAGTTAATGTTCTAAGATAACGGGTCAGTTTAATTTGATCAAGGGCAATATCAACGTACTGAGAGCAACAGCTACATTTGGAACGTTGGAACCAATGGAATGTTCTATCAGGTCTATCACCATAGCAACCATAGGAATGGTCTAAGCAGAAGAACCAGGTCAATGGTTGCCATGGTGATAAGATCAACATTGAAACTTTGCACCAAAAAGGAATCATTTTGTTTTCCGTGTATTCTGCGCGACTTTTCAAGCCAGAAATGAAACAGAACCGAAATATCCATTTATGAAATATTACTTTTTACCTTTTTTTTTTTTTTTTTATTAAACAAAAATCCATTTCTGTAAGATTAAGCCAGGCTTTAAGGGACTTGTCTCATTTGTGGTTGGAACTGAAATGATTTAGACCCCGCCCACTTGATGCAGCCACGCCCACTATTGCATCATCAGCCTCTGTGATGTCATCATAGGAGGTTATATAAAGCAGGTGAAACTCAGACACTTCTCATTGCTCAGCAGAGCAGGCGAGTGAGAAGATGTTAGATACTCTTCTGATAATCGTGGGGTGCCTCTGCACCTTCATGATGCTTTTATTACTTGTTGGATTAGGAAAACGTAGTGGAGGACGAAAGGCAAATGAAGCCGACCTCTACCTAGAGATTATGTTCGCAATCGAACGCACAAACCACACCATGTTCCAGATACAGACCATAACGGGTCAGTTTAATTTGATCAACGTACTGAGAGCAACTGCTACGTTTGGAACGTTGGAACCAATGGAATGTTCTATCAGTTCTATCACCATAGCAACCATAGGAATGGTCTAAGCAGAAGAACCAAGTCAATGGTTGCCACGGTGATAAGATCAACATTGAAACTTTGCACCAAAAAGGAATCATTTTGTTTTCTGTGTATTCTGCGCGACTTTGGAAGCTAGAAATGAAACAGAACCGAAATATCCATTTATGAAATCTTACTTTTTACCTTTTGGAGGTTTTTTTTAAACAAAAATCAATTTCAGCAAGATTAAGCCGGGCTTTAAGTGACTTACTTAAAATTGAAATTGATGTTTTAGCTAACTGAAGACTATTTAAAATTATGAAGCGTGGCAGTTAATGCCGTGATGACTCCATTAAAAACTATTTCAGCCAATCAAACATTTTCAGGGGGAGTCTTGTTTTTTTCGAGAGGCTCCAACCGTTCCTTGGCCTCCCCTTATAGACTTTTTACGTAAAAAGTGTGTGTGTGTGTGTGTGTGTAACAGAACATATACATGTCACAAATTGCATGCATTCTTTTTTCCTTTTGCTACATCATACAGCATAATATACAGAATTATGCTTTCATTATTTTGCTACATTGTAGCGGTTAACAGGTGACTCTGTGAAGCCACAATGTTGAACAAATATGATACAAAGGGTCTCAAAGCAACGCATAGCGCATTTTGCTCTTTTAAATCTAATATTATAGAATCATGGAACCTGCCGACAGATCGGCCCCATTAGGCCCCCGTCTACTCGCCCGTTTCTCCTGCTGTAAAGACTCAAACCTTAATCAGTCGTTGGTCTTGTCTTAGATTCAGGAGCCGTATGTCTATCCCATGCATGTTTAATACCCTCACCTTAATAACATCACTCATCCTAGGATAACTTTTCACTTGCAGCATTATAGATATTACCTATTGCTACTTAGACTCAGGTATTGTCTTCTCCCATGTGCTCCTTTTTGTATTTACATAAAACATTTTCCCCAGTATGTCCCAATATCTAACAAATCAAGTTAAAAAAAGAAAGGAACAGAAACAAAATTTTCTTAAAAGGCCTTTATAAATGTATGCCATACATGTGTTTGTACATACATGTAGATTGAACATGAGGTCTATGTAGGTGACTGTACACAACATATGCCAGGGTCGGCACGCTTAGATGGTGGAATTAAATGCCATAGTAATATGAGGAAAAACTCAAATGGAGAAAATATATTTTATATTTATTTGAGGGACTTTGAGAGGTGAGATTGCACCTGTGACATGATCTTGACATGTTGGTAGTTACGCTGACAAGCTGCTCTACCACGTATGTATGGATATGTGGTTGGCCCTCCTGAGCCTGCTTTGCCAACGACTTGTCTCATTTGTGGTTGGAACTGAAATGATTTAGGCCCCGCCCACTTGATTCAGCCACGCCTATTATTGCATCATCTGCCTGTTTGTCTCGCTGGCTACACCATGGAGTCCAAGACCATCATCCTACACTGACCTCCACCAGAGGATTTTCATGTTATCTGTAAACTGAACTTCCAATTTAACGTGTCAATAAAATTCTGTTAACATTTTGTATAGTTCATGCTGTTTATTTAAAAATATTATTATTTCCCACAAATAACGTATGATATTTAGCAATTATCAGTTAATGTTCTAAGATAACGGGTCAGTTTAATTTGATCAAGGGCAATATCAACGTACTGAGAGCAACAGCTACATTTGGAACGTTGGAACCAATGGAATGTTCTATCAGGTCTATCACCATAGCAACCATAGGAATGGTCTAAGCAGAAGAACCAGGTCAATGGTTGCCATGGTGATAAGATCAACATTGAAACTTTGCACCAAAAAGGAATCATTTTGTTTTCCGTGTATTCTGCGCGACTTTTCAAGCCAGAAATGAAACAGAACCGAAATATCCATTTATGAAATATTACTTTTTACCTTTTGTTTTTTTTTTTTTATTAAACAAAAATCCATTTCTGTAAGATTAAGCCAGGCTTTAAGGGACTTGTCTCATTTGTGGTTGGAACTGAAATGATTTAGACCCCGCCCACTTGATGCAGCCACGCCCACTATTGCATCATCAGCCTCTGTGATGTCATCATAGGAGGTTATATAAAGCAGGTGAAACTCAGACACTTCTCATTGCTCAGCAGAGCAGGCGAGTGAGAAGATGTTAGATACTCTTCTGATAATCGTGGGGTGCCTCTGCACCTTCATGATGCTTTTATTACTTGTTGGATTAGGAAAACGTAGTGGAGGACGAAAGGCAAATGAAGCCGACCTCTACCTAGAGATTATGTTCGCAATCAAACGCACAAACCACACCATGTTCCAGATACAGACCATAACGGGTCAGTTTAATTTGATCAACGTACTGAGAGCAACTGCTACGTTTGGAACGTTGGAACCAATGGAATGTTCTATCAGTTCTATCACCATAGCAACCATAGGAATGGTCTAAGCAGAAGAACCAAGTCAATGGTTGCCACGGTGATAAGATCAACATTGAAACTTTGCACCAAAAAGGAATCATTTTGTTTTCTGTGTATTCTGCGCGACTTTGGAAGCTAGAAATGAAACAGAACCGAAATATCCATTTATGAAATCTTACTTTTTACCTTTTGGAGGTTTTTTTTTAAACAAAAATCCATTTCAGCAAGATTAAGCCGGGCTTTAAGTGACTTACTTAAAATTGAAATTGATGTTTTAGCTAACTGAAGACTATTTAAAATTATGAAGCGTGGCAGTTAACGCCGTGATGACTCCATTAAAAACTATTTCAGCCAATCAAACATTTTCAGGGGGAGTCTTGTTTTTTTCGAGAGGCTCCAACTGTTCCTTGGCCTCCCCTTATAGACTTTTTACGTAAAAAGTGTGTGTGTGTGTGTAACAGAACATATACACGTCACAAATTGCATGCATTCTTTTTTCCTTTTGCTACATCATACAGCATAATATACAGAATTATGCTTTCATTATTTTGCTACATTGTAGCGGTTAACAGGTGACTCTGTGAAGCCACAATGTTGAACAAATATGATACAAAGGGTCTCAAAGCAACGCATAGCGCATTTTGCTCTTTTAAATCTAATATTATAGAATCATGGAACCTGCCGACAGATCGGCCCCATTCGGCCCCCGTCTACTCGCCCGTTTCTCCTGCTGTAAAGACTCAAACCTTAATCAGTCGTTGGTCTTGTCTTAGATTCAGGAGCCGTATGTCTATCCCATGCATGTTTAATACCCTCACCTTAATAACATCACTCATCCTAGGATAACTTTTCACTTCCAGCATTATAGATATTACCTATTGCTACTTAGACTCAGGTATTGTCTTCTCCCATGTGCTCCTTTTTGTATTTACATAAAACATTTTCCCCAGTATGTCCCAATATCTAACAAATCAAGTTAAAAAAAGAAATGAACAGAAACAAAATTTTCTTAAAAGGCCTTTATAAATGTATCCCATACATGTGTTTGTACATACATGTAGATTGAACATGAGGTCTGTGTAGGTGACTGTACACAACATATGCCAGGGTCGGCAAGCTTAGATGGTGGAATTAAATGCCATAGTAATATGAGGAAAAACTCAAATGGAGAAAATATATTTTATATTTATTTGAGGGACTTTGAGAGGTGAGATTGCACCTGTGACATGATCTTGACATGTTGGTAGTTACGCTGACAAGCTGCTCTACCACGTATGTATGGATATGTGGTTGGCCCTCCTGAGCCTGCTTTGCCAACGACTTGTCTCATTTGTGGTTGGAACTGAAATGATTTAGGCCCCGCCCACTTGATTCAGCCACGCCTATTATTGCATCATCTGCCTGTTTGTCTCGCTGGCTACACCATGGAGTCCAAGACCATCATCCTACACTGACCTCCACCAGAGAATTTTCATGTGATCTGTAAACTGAACTTCCAATTTAACGTGTCAATAAAATTCTGTTAACATTTAGTATAGTTCATGCTGTTTATTTAAAAATATTATTATTTCCCACAAATAACGTATGATATTTAGCAATTATCAGTTAATGTTCTAAGATAACGGGTCAGTTTAATTTGATCAAGGGCAATATCAACGTACTGAGAGCAACAGCTACATTTGGAACGTTGGAACCAATGGAGTGTTTTATCAGGTCTATCACCATAGCAACCATAGGAATGGTCTAAGCAGAAGAACCAGGTCAATGGTTGCCACGGTGATAAGATCAACATTGAAACTTTGCACCAAAAAGGAATCATTTTGTTTTCTGTGTATTCTGCGCGACTTTTCAAGCCAGAAATGAAACAGAACCGAAATATCCATTTATGAAATATTACTTTTTACTTTTTTTTTTTTTTTTATTAAACAAAAATCCATTTCTGTAAGATTAAGCCAGGCTTTAAGGGACTTGTCTCATTTGTGGTTGGAACTGAAATGATTTAGACCCCGCCCACGTGATGCAGCCACGCCCACTATTGCATCATCAGCCTCTGTGATGTCATCATAGGAGGTTATATAAAGCAGGTGAAACTCAGACACTTCTCATTGCTCAGCAGAGCAGGCGAGTGAGAAGATGTTAGATACTCTTCTGATAATCGTGGGGTGCCTCTGCACCTTCATGATGCTTTTATTACTTGTTGGATTAGGAAAACGTAGTGGAGGACGAAAGGCAAATGAAGCCGACCTCTACCTAGAGATTATGTTCGCAATCGAACGCACAAACCACACCATGTTCCAGATACAGACCATAACGGGTCAGTTTAATTTGATCAACGTACTGAGAGCAACTGCTACGTTTGGAACGTTGGAACCAATGGAATGTTCTATCAGTTCTATCACCATAGCAACCATAGGAATGGTCTAAGCAGAAGAACCAAGTCAATGGTTGCCACGGTGATAAGATCAACATTGAAACTTTGCACCAAAAAGGAATCATTTTGTTTTCTGTGTATTCTGCGCGACTTTGGAAGCTAGAAATGAAACAGAACCGAAATATCCATTTATGAAATCTTACTTTTTACCTTTTGGAGGTTTTTTTTAAACAACAATCCATTTCAGCAAGATTAAGCCGGGCTTTAAGTGACTTACTTAAAATTGAAATTGATGTTTTAGCTAACTGAAGACTATTTAAAATTATGAAGCGTGGCAGTTAACGCCGTGATGACTCCATTAAAAACTATTTCAGCCAATCAAACATTTTCAGGGGGAGTCTTGTTTTTTTCGAGAGGCTCCAACCGTTCCTTGGCCTCCCCTTATAGACTTTTTACGTAAAAAGTGTGTGTGTGTGTAACAGAACATATACATGTCACAAATTGCATGCATTCTTTTTTCCTTTTGCTACATCATACAGCATAATATACAGAATTATGCTTTCATTATTTTGCTACATTGTAGCGGTTAACAGGTGACTCTGTGAAGCCACAATGTTGAACAAATATGATACAAAGGGTCTCAAAGCAACGCATAGCGCATTTTGCTCTTTTAAATCTAATATTATAGAATCATGGAACCTGCCGACAGATCGGCCCCATTAGGCCCCCGTCTACTCGCCCGTTTCTCCTGCTGTAAAGACTCAAACCTTAATCAGTCGTTGGTCTTGTCTTAGATTCAGGAGCCGTATGTCTATCCCATGCATGTTTAATACCCTCACCTTAATAACATCACTCATCCTAGGATAACTTTTCACTTCCAGCATTATAGATATTACCTATTGCTACTTAGACTCAGGTATTGTCTTCTCCCATGTGCTTCTTTTTGTATTTACATAAAACATTTTCCCCAGTATGTCCCAATATCTAACAAATCAAGTTAAAAAAAGAAAGGAACAGAAACAAAATTTTCTTAAAAGGCCTTTATAAATGTATGCCATACATGTGTTTGTACATACATGTAGATTGAACATGAGGTCTATGTAGGTGACTGTACACAACATATGCCAGGGTCGACACGCTTAGATAGTGGAATTAAATGCCATAGTAATATGAGGAAAAACTCAAATGGAGAAAATATATTTTATATTTATTTGAGGGACTTTGAGAGGTGAGATTGCACCTGTGACATGATCTTGACATGTTGGTAGTTACGCTGACAAGCTGCTCTACCACGTATGTATGGATATGTGGTTGGCCCTCCTGAGCCTGCTTTGCCAACGACTTGTCTCATTTGTGGTTGGAACTGAAATGATTTAGGCCCCGCCCACTTGATTCAGCCACGCCTATTATTGCATCATCTGCCTGTTTGTCTCGCTGGCTACACCATGGAGTCCAAGACCATCATCCTACACTGACCTCCACCAGAGGATTTTCATGTTATCTGTAAACTGAACTTCCAATTTAACGTGTCAATAAAATTCTGTTAACATTTAGTATAGTTCATGCTGTTTATTTAAAAATATTATTATTTCCCACAAATAACGTATGATATTTAGCAATTATCAGTTAATGTTCTAAGATAACGGGTCAGTTTAATTTGATCAAGGGCAATATCAACGTACTGAGAGCAACAGCTACATTTGGAATGTTCTATCAGGTCTATCACCATAGCAACCATAGGAATGGTCTAAGCAGAAGAACCAGGTCAATGGTTGCCATGGTGATAAGATCAACATTGAAACTTTGCACCAAAAAGGAATCATTTTGTTTTCCGTGTATTCTGCGCGACTTATCAAGCCAGAAATGAAACAGAACCGAAATATCCATTTATGAAATATTACTTTTTACCTTTTGTTTTTTTTTTTTATTAAACAAAAATCCATTTCTGTAAGATTAAGCCAGGCTTTAAGGGACTTGTCTCATTTGTGGTTGGAACTGAAATGATTTAGACCCCGCCCACTTGATGCAGCCACGCCCACTATTGCATCATCAGCCTCTGTGATGTCATCATAGGAGGTTATATAAAGCAGGTGAAACTCAGACACTTCTCATTGCTCAGCAGAGCAGGCGAGTGAGAAGATGTTAGATACTCTTCTGATAATCGTGGGGTGCCTCTGCACCTTCATGATGCTTTTATTACTTGTTGGATTAGGAAAACGTAGTGGAGGACGAAAGGCAAATGAAGCCGACCTCTACCTAGAGATTATGTTCGCAATCGAACGCACAAACCACACCATGTTCCAGATACAGACCATAACGGGTCAGTTTAATTTGATCAACGTACTGAGAGCAACTGCTACGTTTGGAACGTTGGAACCAATGGAATGTTCTATCAGTTCTATCACCATAGCAACCATAGGAATGGTCTAAGCAGAAGAACCAAGTCAATGGTTGCCACGGTGATAAGATCAACATTGAAACTTTGCACCAAAAAGGAATCATTTTGTTTTCTGTGTATTCTGCGCGACTTTGGAAGCTAGAAATGAAACAGAACCGAAATATCCATTTATGAAATCTTACTTTTTACCTTTTGGAGGTTTTTTTTAAACAAAAATCAATTTCAGCAAGATTAAGCCGGGCTTTAAGTGACTTACTTAAAATTGAAATTGATGTTTTAGCTAACTGAAGACTATTTAAAATTATGAAGCGTGGCAGTTAATGCCGTGATGACTCCATTAAAAACTATTTCAGCCAATCAAACATTTTCAGGGGGAGTCTTGTTTTTTTCGAGAGGCTCCAACCGTTCCTTGGCCTCCCCTTATAGACTTTTTACGTAAAAAGTGTGTGTGTGTGTGTGTGTAACAGAACATATACATGTCACAAATTGCATGCATTCTTTTTTCCTTTTGCTACATCATACAGCATAATATACAGAATTATGCTTTCATTATTTTGCTACATTGTAGCGGTTAACAGGTGACTCTGTGAAGCCACAATGTTGAACAAATATGATACAAAGGGTCTCAAAGCAACGCATAGCGCATTTTGCTCTTTTAAATCTAATATTATAGAATCATGGAACCTGCCGACAGATCGGCCCCATTAGGCCCCCGTCTACTCGCCCGTTTCTCCTGCTGTAAAGACTCAAACCTTAATCAGTCGTTGGTCTTGTCTTAGATTCAGGAGCCGTATGTCTATCCCATGCATGTTTAATACCCTCACCTTAATAACATCACTCATCCTAGGATAACTTTTCACTTGCAGCATTATAGATATTACCTATTGCTACTTAGACTCAGGTATTGTCTTCTCCCATGTGCTCCTTTTTGTATTTACATAAAACATTTTCCCCAGTATGTCCCAATATCTAACAAATCAAGTTAAAAAAAGAAAGGAACAGAAACAAAATTTTCTTAAAAGGCCTTTATAAATGTATGCCATACATGTGTTTGTACATACATGTAGATTGAACATGAGGTCTATGTAGGTGACTGTACACAACATATGCCAGGGTCGGCACGCTTAGATGGTGGAATTAAATGCCATAGTAATATGAGGAAAAACTCAAATGGAGAAAATATATTTTATATTTATTTGAGGGACTTTGAGAGGTGAGATTGCACCTGTGACATGATCTTGGCATGTTGGTAGTTACGCTGACAAGCTGCTCTACCACGTATGTATGGATATGTGGTTGGCCCTCCTGAGCCTGCTTTGCCAACGACTTGTCTCATTTGTGGTTGGCACTGAAATGATTTAGGCCCCGCCCACTTGATTCAGCCACGCCTATTATTGCATCATCTGCCTGTTTGTCTCGCTGGCTACACCATGGAGTCCAAGACCATCATCCTACACTGACCTCCACCAGAGGATTTTCATGTTATCTGTAAACTGAACTTCCAATTTAACGTGTCAATAAAATTCTGTTAACATTTAGTATAGTTCATGCTGTTTATTTAAAAATATTATTATTTCCCACAAATAACGTATGATATTTAGCAATTATCAGTTAATGTTCTAAGATAACGGGTCAGTTTAATTTGATCAAGGGCAATATCAACGTACTGAGAGCAACAGCTACATTTGGAACGTTGGAACCAATGGAATGTTCTATCAGGTCTATCACCATAGCAACCATAGGAATGGTCTAAGCAGAAGAACCAGGTCAATGGTTGCCATGGTGATAAGATCAACATTGAAACTTTGCACCAAAAAGGAATCATTTTGTTTTCCGTGTATTCTGCGCGACTTTTCAAGCCAGAAATGAAACAGAACCGAAATATCCATTTATGAAATATTACTTTTTACTTTTTTTTTTTTTTTTTATTAAACAAAAATCCATTTCTGTAAGATTAAGCCAGGCTTTAAGGGACTTGTCTCATTTGTGGTTGGAACTGAAATGATTTAGACCCCGCCCACGTGATGCAGCCACGCCCACTATTGCATCATCAGCCTCTGTGATGTCATCATAGGAGGTTATATAAAGCAGGTGAAACTCAGACACTTCTCATTGCTCAGCAGAGCAGGCGAGTGAGAAGATGTTAGATACTCTTCTGATAATCGTGGGGTGCCTCTGCACCTTCATGATGCTTTTATTACTTGTTGGATTAGGAAAACGTAGTGGAGGACGAAAGGCAAATGAAGCCGACCTCTACCTAGAGATTATGTTCGCAATCGAACGCACAAACCACACCATGTTCCAGATACAGACCATAACGGGTCAGTTTAATTTGATCAACGTACTGAGAGCAACTGCTACGTTTGGAACGTTGGAACCAATGGAATGTTCTATCAGTTCTATCACCATAGCAACCATAGGAATGGTCTAAGCAGAAGAACCAAGTCAATGGTTGCCACGGTGATAAGATCAACATTGAAACTTTGCACCAAAAAGGAATCATTTTGTTTTCTGTGTATTCTGCGCGACTTTGGAAGCTAGAAATGAAACAGAACCGAAATATCCATTTATGAAATCTTACTTTTTACCTTTTGGAGGTTTTTTTTAAACAACAATCCATTTCAGCAAGATTAAGCCGGGCTTTAAGTGACTTACTTAAAATTGAAATTGATGTTTTAGCTAACTGAAGACTATTTAAAATTATGAAGCGTGGCAGTTAACGCCGTGATGACTCCATTAAAAACTATTTCAGCCAATCAAACATTTTCAGGGGGAGTCTTGTTTTTTTCGAGAGGCTCCAACCGTTCCTTGGCCTCCCCTTATAGACTTTTTACGTAAAAAGTGTGTGTGTGTGTAACAGAACATATACATGTCACAAATTGCATGCATTCTTTTTTCCTTTTGCTACATCATACAGCATAATATACAGAATTATGCTTTCATTATTTTGCTACATTGTAGCGGTTAACAGGTGACTCTGTGAAGCCACAATGTTGAACAAATATGATACAAAGGGTCTCAAAGCAACGCATAGCGCATTTTGCTCTTTTAAATCTAATATTATAGAATCATGGAACCTGCCGACAGATCGGCCCCATTAGGCCCCCGTCTACTCGCCCGTTTCTCCTGCTGTAAAGACTCAAACCTTAATCAGTCGTTGGTCTTGTCTTAGATTCAGGAGCCGTATGTCTATCCCATGCATGTTTAATACCCTCACCTTAATAACATCACTCATCCTAGGATAGCTTTTCACTTGCAGCATTATAGATATTACCTATTGCTACTTAGACTCAGGTATTGTCTTCTCCCATGTGCTCCTTTTTGTATTTACATAAAACATTTTCCCCAGTATGTCCCAATATCTAACAAATCAAGTTAAAAAAAGAAAGGAACAGAAACAAAATTTTCTTAAAAGGCCTTTATAAATGTATGCCATACATGTGTTTGTACATACATGTAGATTGAACATGAGGTCTATGTAGGTGACTGTACACAACATATGCCAGGGTCGGCACGCTTAGATGGTGGAATTAAATGCCATAGTAATATGAGGAAAAACTCAAATGGAGAAAATATATTTTATATTTATTTGAGGGACTTTGAGAGGTGAGATTGCACCTGTGACATGATCTTGACATGTTGGTAGTTACGCTGACAAGCTGCTCTACCACGTATGTATGGATATGTGGTTGGCCCTCCTGAGCCTGCTTTGCCAACGACTTGTCTCATTTGTGGTTGGAACTGAAATGATTTAGGCCCCGCCCACTTGATTCAGCCACGCCTATTATTGCATCATCTGCCTGTTTGTCTCGCTGGCTACACCATGGAGTCCAAGACCATCATCCTACACTGACCTCCACCAGAGGATTTTCATGTTATCTGTAAACTGAACTTCCAATTTAACGTGTCAATAAAATTCTGTTAACATTTAGTATAGTTCATGCTGTTTATTTAAAAATATTATTATTTCCCACAAATAACGTATGATATTTAGCAATTATCAGTTAATGTTCTAAGATAACGGGTCAGTTTAATTTGATCAAGGGCAATATCAACGTACTGAGAGCAACAGCTACATTTGGAATGTTCTATCAGGTCTATCACCATAGCAACCATAGGAATGGTCTAAGCAGAAGAACCAGGTCAATGGTTGCCATGGTGATAAGATCAACATTGAAACTTTGCACCAAAAAGGAATCATTTTGTTTTCCGTGTATTCTGCGCGACTTTTCAAGCCAGAAATGAAACAGAACCGAAATATCCATTTATGAAATATTACTTTTTACCTTTTTTTTTTTTTTTATTAAACAAAAATCCATTTCTGTAAGATTAAGCCAGGCTTTAACCCCTTCCGTACCGGGACGTACCTGGTACTTCCTGGTTAACAGTCACCGGTAGACCGGGACGTACCAGGTACGTCTCCTCCAAAAAACGCCCCCACATCACCACAATCGCGGTGATCGTGGGGGCGCTGCTGCCGCTGTCTGCCCAGGACTCCTGGGCAGACAGCACAGCCTGTCTAAACCCGCCCCCAAGCCTACGATCACTCCCACGGAGTGATTTTGTAGGCAGAAACAGCGATTGCAGAAAAATCTGCAATCGCGGTTTCAGCTGCCACAGGCAGCTTCAGGGAAGGGGGGGGGTGTTGAATGGGTCCCCACACAAGTGTGGGGACCTGATCCAACACCCCCCTGCTGCCTGATCGCTCCATGAGAGCGTCAGTGCAGCGTTAACCCCTTCAATGCCGCGATCGCGGCATTCAATGCCGCGATCGCGGCATTGAAGGGGTTAATTGCCGTTTTGTAGGGGGCTCTGCTGCTGGTGGTCTGCCTGGAAGCCCAGGCAGACCAGCAACAGCAAAAACGACCCCCCAGAAGTCCTCTGATCAGTCCTGTAGGACTGATCAGAGAGACTCCTCCCCTACAATCTCCAGTCTATTGGAGATTGTGTCCCAGCTGCCAGAGGCAGCTTCAGGGACAGGGAGACAGGGTTCTTTGGTCTCCACATGAGTGTGGAGACCAGCACCCCCACCCCCTCCCTTGCTCAGTTAACCCCTACCCCCCCTGTTCCTCAATTAACCCCTTCAATGCTGCGATTGTGCATGACCCCCCATCGCAGCATTGCAGGGGTTAATATTAGTCCCCACAAGCTTGTGGGGACTAATTATCAGTCAATGCTGTGCTTCAATGGAGCATCAGCATTGAAAGAGTTAAAAAAAAAAAAAAATTATAATAATAAAGAAAAATAAAAAAAAATAAATAAATAAATAATTAATAAAATAATAATAATAAAAAAAAATAACAGCACTGACCTGAAAGTCCAGGGTGCTTCCAGGTCAAATGCTGGGCTGGGCTGATCAGATCGCTCCTGGCCAATAGGAGTGATCGGATCATTATGGCAGCCCATGGATGACCCTGCTCTACAAAGAGAGAGGGGTCATCTAGGTTAATTATGAAAAAACACAAATTATTAATTAATAAAAAAATCATAATTATTACCTGATCACTTGTCGGTGACATTTTAAGTCGCTGATTATTGATCGGTCTCCCTGATTGATGTCAGCGGCCTAAACCTGTCACTTACAAGTAATCTGATAAAAAAAAAATATTTAAAAAAATGTAAATGCACATGTTCCAGTTTTGCCCTCATAGCTTCCTCAAAAAATGCATGAACCATGCATGTGAGGCCTTGTTGGAATCATGGGATGTTGGTGAACAAAATGTGGTGTTTTCTTCCACTGTTGCACTTATGCTGTGCAAGAAATTCAGTGCAACATTGAAATGTATGCGTTAAAAATGCAATAAAATAATTTCCCTGTGAAGTTTGGCAGACATCAGTGAAGAAATGGCTGGCTGAAAACTGTCAAAACTACCCTAGTTGAACACCTTGACTCGTCTACTGTTCATAAATATATACTTTTATGGGGTAATTTACAGTGGGGGGCTTCCAAAATGTCCCAAATGGGATATGGGCTCAGCAAACCAATTTCTGAAAATTCCAAATTTGAAAACTAAAATGCGCATGTTCCAGTTTTGCCCTCATAGCTTCCTCAAAAAATGCATGAACCATGCATGTGAGGCCTTGTTGGAACCGGGGGATGTTGGTGAACACAATTTGGTGTTTTGTTCTGCAGTTGCACATATTCTATACAAAATATAATATAAAATCTAAAGCAACATTGCAACATATGCAAAAAAAACAAAAAAATATAAAAATACCTCAAAATTTGGCAGCAATTGGCGATAAAATCCCTGTTTGAAAAGTGTCAAAATGACCCTAGTTGTACACCTTGACTTATCTACTGTTCATAAACATATAATTTTGGGGGGATAATTAGTATCTGTGACAACTATTGCAGTTATTAGACTACCATGCCAAATTTGAAAAAAATTACATTTCAAAAACGTAATGCATGCCTTGCAATATTTGCCCTATACTGGTCAAAATAGATAAAAATCCTGGCCATGTTGGGTGGTTTTCAAATCAGGACAACTTAATGAATATATTTGGGATAATTTTTTCCCATTGGTTCAATGTGTGTACAATTTGTATGTATACAAAACTGTAAAAAATGCTTTTTTTTCATTTTTTCCCCACTTTTTCCAGTTTATTTCAAACAAAACAATGTACTACCCAGCTTAATATGGTTTCAAATGAAAGCCCTACTTGTGCTGAAAAAAACAATATATGATTTGTGTGGGTGCATCAATTGATAAGAGAGAAATTACAGTTGAAGAAAGACATGGCAAAAACACAAAAACGGCTCTGGTCCTTTAGCGACACGTTAGTATCAAAATCCCGGTCCTGAAGGGGTTAAGGGACTTGTCTCATTTGTGGTTGGAACTGAAATGATTTAGACCCCGCCCATCTGATGCAGCCACGCCCACTATTGCATCATCAGCCTCTGTGATGTCATCATAGGAGGTTATATAAAGCAGGTGAAACTCAGACACTTCTCATTGCTCAGCAGAGCAGGCGAGTGAGAAGATGTTAGATACTCTTCTGATAATCGTGGGGTGCCTCTGCACCTTCATGATGCTTTTATTACTTGTTGGATTAGGAAAACGTAGTGGAGGACGAAAGGCAAATGAAGCCGACCTCTACCTAGAGATTATGTTCGCAATCGAACGCACAAACCACACCATGTTCCAGATACAGACCATAACGGGTCAGTTTAATTTGATCAACGTACTGAGAGCAACTGCTACGTTTGGAACATTGGAACCAATGGAATGTTCTATCAGTTCTATCACCATAGCAACCATAGGAATGGTCTAAGCAGAAGAACCAAGTCAATGGTTGCCACGGTGATAAGATCAACATTGAAACTTTGCACCATAAAGGAATCATTTTGTTTTCTGTGTATTCTGCGCGACTTTGGAAGCTAGAAATGAAACAGAACCGAAATATCCATTTATGAAATCTTACTTTTTACCTTTTGGAGGTTTTTTTTTAAACAAAAATCCATTTCAGCAAGATTAAGCCGGGCTTTAAGTGACTTACTTAAAATTGAAATTGATGTTTTAGCTAACTGAAGACTATTTAAAATTATGAAGCGTGGCAGTTAACGCCGTGATGACTTCATTAAAAACTATTTCAGCCAATCAAACATTTTCAGTGGGAGTCTTGTTTTTTTCGAGAGGCTCCAACCGTTCCTTGGCCTCCCCTTATAGACTTTTTACGTAAAAAGTGTGTGTGTGTGTGTGTAACAGAACATATACATGTCACAAATTGCATGCATTCTTTTTTCCTTTTGCTACATCATACAGCATAATATACAGAATTATGCTTTCATTATTTTGCTACATTGTAGCGGTTAACAGGTGACTCTGTGAAGCCACAATGTTGAACAAATATGATACAAAGGGTCTCAAAGCAACGCATAGCGCATTTTGCTCTTT
This sequence comes from Spea bombifrons, assembly GCF_027358695.1. Taxonomy (NCBI): domain Eukaryota; kingdom Metazoa; phylum Chordata; class Amphibia; order Anura; family Pelobatidae; genus Spea; species Spea bombifrons. The sequence goes on along the minus strand of NC_071095.1, from coordinate 35,288,372 downwards.
TAAATCTAATGTTATAGAATCATGGAACCTGCCGACAGATCGGCCCCATTCGGCCCCCGTCTACTCGCCCGTTTCTCCTGCTGTAAAGACTCAAACCTTAATCAGTCGTTGGTCTTGTCTTAGATTCAGGAGCCGTATGTCTATCCCATGCATGTTTAATACCCTCACCTTAATAACATCACTCATCCTAGGATAACTTTTCACTTGCAGCATTATAGATATTACCTATTGCTACTTAGACTCAGGTATTGTCTTCTCCCATGTGCTCCTTTTTGTATTTACATAAAACATTTTCCCCAGTATGTCCCAATATCTAACAAATCAAGTTAAAAAAAGAAAGGAACAGAAACAAAATTTTCTTAAAAGGCCTTTATAAATGTATGCCATACATGTGTTTGTACATACATGTAGATTGAACATGAGGTCTATGTAGGTGACTGTACACAACATATGCCAGGGTCGGCACGCTTAGATGGTGGAATTAAATGCCATAGTAATATGAGGAAAAACTCAAATGGAGAAAATATATTTTATATTTATTTGAGGGACTTTGAGAGGTGAGATTGCACCTGTGACATGATCTTGACATGTTGGTAGTTACGCTGACAAGCTGCTCTACCACGTATGTATGGATATGTGGTTGGCCCTCCTGAGCCTGCTTTGCCAACGACTTGTCTCATTTGTGGTTGGAACTGAAATGATTTAGGCCCCGCCCACTTGATTCAGCCACGCCTATTATTGCATCATCTGCCTGTTTGTCTCGCTGGCTACACCATGGAGTCCAAGACCATCATCCTACACTGACCTCCACCAGAGGATTTTCATGTTATCTGTAAACTGAACTTCCAATTTAACGTGTCAATAAAATTCTGTTAACATTTAGTATAGTTCATGCTGTTTATTTAAAAATATTATTATTTCCCACAAATAACGTATGATATTTAGCAATTATCAGTTAATGTTCTAAGATAACGGGTCAGTTTAATTTGATCAAGGGCAATATCAACGTACTGAGAGCAACAGCTACATTTGGAACGTTGGAACCAATGGAATGTTCTATCAGGTCTATCACCATAGCAACCATAGGAATGGTCTAAGCAGAAGAACCAGGTCAATGGTTGCCATGGTGATAAGATGAACATTGAAACTTTGCACCAAAAAGGAATCATTTTGTTTTCCGTGTATTCTGCGCGACTTTTCAAGCCAGAAATGAAACAGAACCGAAATATCCATTTATGAAATATTACTTTTTACCTTTTTTTTTTTTTTTTTTATTAAACAAAAATCCATTTCTGTAAGATTAAGCCAGGCTTTAAGGGACTTGTCTCATTTGTGGTTGGAACTGAAATGATTTAGACCCCGCCCACTTGATGCAGCCACGCCCACTATTGCATCATCAGCCTCTGTGATGTCATCATAGGAGGTTATATAAAGCAGGTGAAACTCAGACACTTCTCATTGCTCAGCAGAGCAGGCGAGTGAGAAGATGTTAGATACTCTTCTGATAATCGTGGGGTGCCTCTGCACCTTCATGATGCTTTTATTACTTGTTGGATTAGGAAAACGTAGTGGAGGACGAAAGGCAAATGAAGCCGACCTCTACCTAGAGATTATGTTCGCAATCGAACGCACAAACCACACCATGTTCCAGATACAGACCATAACGGGTCAGTTTAATTTGATCAACGTACTGAGAGCAACTGCTACGTTTGGAACGTTGGAACCAATGGAATGTTCTATCAGTTCTATCACCATAGCAACCATAGGAATGGTCTAAGCAGAAGAACCAAGTCAATGGTTGCCACGGTGATAAGATCAACATTGAAACTTTGCACCAAAAAGGAATCATTTTGTTTTCTGTGTATTCTGCGCGACTTTGGAAGCTAGAAATGAAACAGAACCGAAATATCCATTTATGAAATCTTACTTTTTACCTTTTGGAGGTTTTTTTTTAAACAAAAATCCATTTCAGCAAGATTAAGCCGGGCTTTAAGTGACTTACTTAAAATTGAAATTGATGTTTTAGCTAACTGAAGACAATTTAAAATTATGAAGCGTGGCAGTTAACGCCGTGATGACTCCATTAAAAACTATTTCAGCCAATCAAACATTTTCAGGGGGAGTCTTGTTTTTTTCGAGAGGCTCCAACTGTTCCTTGGCCTCCCCTTATAGACTTTTAACGTAAAAAGTGTGTGTGTGTGTGTGTAACAGAACATATACACGTCACAAATTGCATGCATTCTTTTTTCCTTTTGCTACATCATACAGCATAATATACAGAATTATGCTTTCATTATTTTGCTACATTGTAGCGGTTAACAGGTGACTCTGTGAAGCCACAATGTTGAACAAATATGATACAAAGGGTCTCAAAGCAACGCATAGCGCATTTTGCTCTTTTAAATCTAATATTATAGAATCATGGAACCTGCCGACAGATCGGCCCCATTCGGCCCCCGTCTACTCGCCCGTTTCTCCTGCTGTAAAGACTCAAACCTTAATCAGTCGTTGGTCTTGTCTTAGATTCAGGAGCCGTATGTCTATCCCATGCATGTTTAATACCCTCACCTTAATAACATCACTCATCCTAGGATAACTTTTCACTTCCAGCATTATAGATATTACCTATTGCTACTTAGACTCAGGTATTGTCTTCTCCCATGTGCTCCTTTTTGTATTTACATAAAACATTTACCCCAGTATGTCCCAATATCTAACAAATCAAGTTAAAAAAAGAAAGGAACAGAAACAAAATTTTCTTAAAAGGCCTTTATAAATGTATGCCATACATGTGTTTGTACATACATGTAGATTGAACATGAGGTCTATGTAGGTGACTGTACACAACATATGCCAGGGTCGGCACGCTTAGATGGTGGAATTAAATGCCATAGTAATATGAGGAAAAACTCAAATGGAGAAAAGATATTTTATATTTATTTGAGGGACTTTGAGAGGTGAGATTGCACCTGTGACATGATCTTGACATGTTGGTAGTTACGCTGACAAGCTGCTCTACCACGCATGTATGGATATGTGGTTGGCCCTCCTGAGCCTGCTTTGCCAACGACTTGTCTCATTTGTGGTTGGAACTGAAATGATTTAGGCCCCGCCCACTTGATTCAGCCACACCTATTATTGCATCATCTGCCTGTTTGTCTCGCTGGCTACACCATGGAGTCCAAGACCATCATCCTACACTGACCTCCACCAGAGGATTTTCATGTGATCTGTAAACTGAACTTCCAATTTAACGTGTCAATAAAATTCTGTTAACATTTAGTATAGTTCATGCTGTTTATTTAAAAATATTATTATTTCCCACAAATAACGTATGATATTTAGCAATTATCAGTTAATGTTCTAAGATAACGGGTCAGTTTAATTTGATCAAGGGCAATATCAACGTACTGAGAGCAACAGCTACATTTGGAACGTTGGAACCAATGGAATGTTCTATCAGGTCTATCACCATAGCAACCATAGGAATGGTCTAAGCAGAAGAACCAGGTCAATGGTTGCCATGGTGATAAGATCAACATTGAAACTTTGCGCCAAAAAGGAATCATTTTGTTTTCCGTGTATTCTGCGCGACTTTTCAAGCCAGAAATGAAACAGAACCGAAATATCCATTTATGAAATATTACTTTTTACCTTTTTTTTTTTTTTTTTTTTTTTTATTAAACAAAAATCCATTTCTGTAAGATTAAGCCAGGCTTTAAGGGACTTGTCTCATTTGTGGTTGGAACTGAAATGATTTAGACCCCGCCCATCTGATGCAGCCACGCCCACTATTGCATCATCAGCCTCTGTGATGTCATCATAGGAGGTTATATAAAGCAGGTGAAACTCAGACACTTCTCATTGCTCAGCAGAGCAGGCGAGTGAGAAGATGTTAGATACTCTTCTGATAATCGTGGGGTGCCTCTGCACCTTCATGATGCTTTTATTACTTGTTGGATTAGGAAAACGTAGTGGAGGACGAAAGGCAAATGAAGCCGACCTCTACCTAGAGATTATGTTCGCAATCGAACGCACAAACCACACCATGTTCCAGATACAGACCATAACGGGTCAGTTTAATTTGATCAACGTACTGAGAGCAACTGCTACGTTTGGAACATTGGAACCAAAGGAATGTTCTATCAGTTCTATCACCATAGCAACCATAGGAATGGTCTAAGCAGAAGAACCAAGTCAATGGTTGCCACGGTGATAAGATCAACATTGAAACTTTGCACCATAAAGGAATCATTTTGTTTTCTGTGTATTCTGCGCGACTTTGGAAGCTAGAAATGAAACAGAACCGAAATATCCATTTATGAAATCTTACTTTTTTACCTTTTGGAGGTTTTTTTTTAAACAAAAATCCATTTCAGCAAGATTAAGCCGGGCTTTAATTGACTTACTTAAAATTGAAATTGATGTTTTAGCTAACTGAAGACTATTTAAAATTATGAAGCGTGGCAGTTAACGCCGTGATGACTCCATTAAAAACTATTTCAGCCAATCAAACATTTTCAGGGGGAGTCTTGTTTTTTTCGAGAGGCTCCAACTGTTCCTTGGCCTCCCCTTATAGACTTTTTACGTAAAAAGTGTATGTGTGTGTGTAACAGAACATATACATGTCACAAATTGCATGCATTCTTTTTTCCTTTTGCTACATCATACAGCATAATATACAGAATTATGCTTTCATTATTTTGCTACATTGTAGCGGTTAACAGGTGACTCTGTGAAGCCACAATGTTGAACAAATATGATACAAAGGGTCTCAAAGCAACGCATAGCGCATTTTGCTCTTTTAAATCTAATATTATAGAATCATGGAACCTGCCGACAGATCGGCCCCATTCGGCCCCCGTCTACTTGCCCGTTTCTCCTGCTGTAAAGACTCAAACCTTAATCAGTCGTTGGTCTTGTCTTAGATTCAGGAGCCGTATGTCTATCCCATGCATGTTTAATACCCTCACCTTAATAACATCACTCATCCTAGGATAACTTTTCACTTCCAGCATTATAGATATTACCTATTGCTACTTAGACTCAGGTATTGTCTTCTCCCATGTGCTCCTTTTTGTATTTACATAAAACATTTTCCCCAGTATGTCCCAATATCTAACAAATCAAGTTAAAAAAAGAAAGGAACAGAAACAAAATTTTCTTAAAAGGCCTTTATAAATGTATGCCATACATGTGTTTGTACATACATGTAGATTGAACATGAGGTCTATGTAGGTGACTGTACACAACATATGCCAGGGTCGGCACGCTTAGATGGTGGAATTAAATGCCATAGTAATATGAGGAAAAACTCAAATGGAGAAAAGATATTTTATATTTATTTGAGGGACTTTGAGAGGTGAGATTGCACCTGTGACATGATCTTGACATGTTGGTAGTTACGCTGACAAGCTGCTCTACCACGCATGTATGGATATGTGGTTGGCCCTCCTGAGCCTGCTTTGCCAACGACTTGTCTCATTTGTGGTTGGAACTGAAATGATTTAGGCCCCGCCCACTTGATTCAGCCACGCCTATTATTGCATCATCTGCCTGTTTGTCTCGCTGGCTACACCATGGAGTCCAAGACCATCATCCTACACTGACCTCCACCAGAGGATTTTCATGTGATCTGTAAACTGAACTTCCAATTTAACGTGTCAATAAAATTCTGTTAGAGGGGGGCGGGGCCGGCGCTGAACCAAGATGGCTGCTTGAGTTCGCAGCTCCGTTCACCGTCTCGGAACTTTGTACGCTTTTTCCGCACTACCGCAAGTATGGGGAAGTCTAACCGCTCTGCGGGTACCCCTAAACCCTCAGGCACGCAAGAAACTCACCTTACACCCTCGGTGCGACACTATTTTCGCGGTTCTCGGGGTCCTGAGGCTCGAGGCCATGCTTCCAAGATGGCGCCTTCGCCCTCGAGTCGGGCTAGTGACTGCTCTGACGAGGCCTCGATGGATCAAGATTTTTCTAATCACGACCTTTCAGCTGCGGCTCCCTCGTGGCAGGAAGCTTTGAGAAATCTTCCCACTAAGGCGGACTTGATCTCGGTGATAGATACGGCCCTGGATCAGGCCTTACACGGCGTGCGAGCTGACCTGGCCTCGATAAAGCAAGATGTCCAGCACATTGGGGATCGTGTGGCCACACTTGAAAACGATCAGGTCAAGACCTGTGATACCGTGGATGCCCTAACGCGTATGCACCGCGAACATTCTGAGCTCTTCACGACTATGCACCGACAAATGGAAGACTTGGACAACCGGGGCCGTCGCAACAACCTACGCATCAGGGGCTTACCTGAATCGGTGGCGGCTGATGGGGTCCGCACAGTGCTGCAATCGCTCTTCAACAAGCTCCTGCAACAGCCAGATGACACGCCGATACACTTCGATAGAGCCCACCGGGCGCTCCGTCCGAAAGGTCCTCCGTCTGCACCTCCGAGGGATGTCGTATGCTGCCTTCACGAGTACTCCGTTAAGGAGTCCATTCTGAAAGCGTGCCGTCTCTCCGGGGACCTGGAGTTTGAGGGTGAGCAGATACGCATATTTCAAGACTTATCTCCGATCACCTTGCAGAAGCGCCGGGCTCTTAAACCAGTTACCACGGCGTTACGGGATGCTAATATCCCATATCAGTGGGGCTTCCCGTTTGCTCTTATAGCCCGTAGGGACAAAGATGTTTTCATGTTACGACAGCCTGACGACCTAGAGTCCTTTCTTACACATCTTGCCCTGCCGGAGATTCAGATTCCTGATTGGGATCAATTTATTATGCCTCCGAAACCGCTTACCGACCCGGCTATGGCTTGGACGCCGGTGAACCGCCGTAAGAGGACCCGTCGACCTGCAGCCGCGACAGACCAGACCGGTTGAGATGTTGAGCGGCGAGTTTCTCCTCCTGTCTTTTCTCCTACGCGGGAAGCCCCGTGGTGTCGGCAGCCTCCTCTCTCCTTTAAGCATATATGGATTTCCCGACCGGTGCGCGACGCGGTGCTTACCGTGTTTCTGCTTGTGACGCTCCGGTCCGGTGGGTAAGCTGACACGGACTCTGTTTTATCAGATATTATGGACATCGGCTTTTCTTTTCATATCCGTTTTATGTGTTTTTTTTTTATCTTTTTTGCTCTCATTCGCGACGTCTCATCTTGGGGGGTTGTTTCGGGTATTCCCCGTCACTTCTCTTGACTAGCTGAGTGTCCTCCGATTTTCGCATGTCGAGGGGCTGGCCTGCTGCACCTGGCTGGGTTTTCCTTGCCTGTATGTTACATTGCTGCCCGCTCACACACTATATGTTTATTTGTATTTTTCTGACATGATTTTTATTATTTCTCTACCCTCCACATATTGCCGCATTGCATACCCCTGTACTCGGTACTCTTACCTCACCCCGTTCCGAAGACGGGAACGTGTGTTCCCATGTTCTCCCTTCCCAGGGCCACACAGGGTTCTCTTCCCTGTGTCTACTTGGGCACCCCCCCCAGAGCTTTCCTGTCCCCCTTTGGACAGTTGATTTGGGCCTGCTCGCAGTCCCCGTGCTCACCCTGTATTTTGGTGCCATGTCACCATTTGGGATATAATCTCCCTATTTTTTCTCATCACACGTTACACACACTGTACACTGTTTATTTGTTTCTGTTGTATTGTTTTGTTTTTTCTTGTACAAGTCCCAGGTGTCCACTGCTCTTACCATTTGCTAGTTGCTGCTCTCCTTTACTAAATGGCTTCTAACACTATTAATCTGGTCTCGTTGAATATTAGAGGCCTTAATAAACCTCAGCAACGTTCTAAACTTTTATCGTTTCTCCGCTCCTTTAGGACTCACGTTGCTTTTGTGCAGGAGACGCACTTCTCAGTTGCTAGGGAATTTCCACTTTTAAACAGACACTTTACGCAGTCATTCTTATCCAGTTCCCCCTCCTCTAAAACCAAGGGAGTAGCTATTCTTATCCATAAGCTTCTACGTTTCCAACCCTTGGAAACCTGGAAGGATGAAGATGGACGTGCCATATTTGTTAAGGGTTTTGTGGGTTCTCATAAATTTACGTTAGCCAATGCTTATGCACCCAATAGTAACCAAGCCCGTTTTCTCACTTCTATCCTGACTAAGCTGGCTGATTTCCAGGAGGGTATCACTATCCTGGGAGGTGACTTGAATATGGTGTTGGACCCTAAAATTGACACATCCTCTGGGAGTTCTTCTGTTCCCTTCTCCATGATCCGTAAAGTTTCTCACCATCTCAGATTAAATCAACTGATGGACGCGTGGCGAACCCTCCATCCCAACGAGAGGGATTACACTTATTTCTCCCCGAGTCATTGTAAATACTCCCGTATAGACACCTTTTTTATTTCCCATTATCATTTGTCGGTCCTGCATTCGGCTAGAATTGGTGTAGCTTCTTTAAGCGATCATGCCCCGGTCTTTTTAAAACTTAACCTCTCTGACTTCCCTCAACCCAAATGGCATTGGCGTCTGAATGAAAACCTGTTGAGTGATCCTCATCATGTCTCCCAATTATCCTCCCATATTAAACACTATTTTGAGGATAATGTTACCCCTGATGTCTCTCTCCCGACAGTTTGGGAAGCGCATAAGGCTGTCATGCGTGGCCATCTGATAAAGTTAGGTGCCTCCGTTAAGAGAATGAATTCGGCTGTTGTTTTGGATCTCACTCGGCAAATTGCCCGTTTGGAGAGTCGCCATAAATTGACCTTGCTTCCGTCTATTCAGTTAGAGCTGACGGCCCTTCGCACCCGGTTGGCTTCTCTCCTCGATGCCAGGACGCACCGTAATTTCTTGTTGATGAGACGCCAGTTTTACGAGTTTGGTGACAAACCTGGTAAGCTTCTAGCTCGGGCACTAAGGGTAAAGAGGGCTCAAAGCTATATTACGCGTATCAGAGACCATGAAAATCGGCTTCACTTTCGCTCAGACCAGATCGCGGACTGCTTCAAACATTACTACACCTCTTTATATAATCTGCCACGTCCGGAGACTCCCCACTCTGACTCAGATGAGGCCACCTTAGCATACTTATCGAAATTCCTCACGAAAGTATTACCACCTGACGCTATAGACCTTTTGGAGAGCCCGATCACACTGGCTGAGGTCGAGGCGGCCGTCAAAGGCTCCCCTGCTGGTAAGAGCCCTGGCCCGGACGGCTTTACTATTTTATACTATAAGAAATTTTTCCCCATCCTAGGGCCGAGATTAGTTTCCTTCTTTAATGCTGTCGCCCAGGGCGCGCCCTTTGCACCTCAATCTTTGCTTGCGCATATTGCAGTCATTCCCAAGCCCGATAAGAACCTTGATTTGTGTAGCAGCTTTCGCCCTATTTCTTTGATCAACGTGGATTTGAAATTGTTTTCCAAAATTCTGGCGTCCCGTCTCCAACCCTTTTTACCCTTTCTCATCCATTCGGATCAGGTGGGGTTTGTCCCCGGACGTGAGGCCAGAGACAACACTATCAAAGTTGTTAACATAATCACTCATGCCCGACGCCATACAATCCCCATGGTTGTAGCCTCGATGGACGCCGAAAAGGCGTTTGATCGTGTGACTTGGTCGTTTCTTTTTCAAGTCTTGTCACGGATAGGTATAGGTCATAATTACTTGACTTGTGTTAAAGCCCTGTATGACGCCCCGTCAGCGCGAGTGGCCCTCAATGGCATTTTGTCCGACCCGTTCACGCTATCTAATGGTACGAGGCAGGGATGTCCCCTTTCCCCGCTTTTGTTTCTTTTGGTCCTCGAGCCCTTTGCAAATGCGGTTCGTGCTCACCCGGACATCACTGGGGTTAAGGTGGGTGGTTGCTCTCATGCCCTCTCGTTGTTCGCGGATGATATTCTCCTGACCCTGACCAGCCCGGTCAGGTCTCTCTCGGCTGTCCTGTCGGAGCTTGCTAGATTTCAGGAGCTTTCTAATTACAAGATTAACCTTTCCAAATCTGAAATTATGGGATTCCACCTCCCGCTGCCCACGGCCCAGCACATCCGAACTTGGTTTCCTTTTAAGTGGAAGGAAGATTTTATTAAATACCTTGGTATACTTATCCCTTCTGATCTCTCCAGGCTATATGCTCTAAACTATGAGCCCTTGTTGGCGTCCCTAGAGTCGGACCTACGTAAATGGGCATATCCCCATTTCTCTTGGTTTGGGAGGGTGGGGGTCATAAAGATGAATCTTCTACCTCGGTTCCTCTACCTGTTCCAAACCCTGCCCATACACCTCCCGAGACCGTTCTTCCGACGATGCCGGAGAGCTTTTCTTACGTATATATGGAGGGGCAGGCCGTCTCGCTTAGCATGTTCATACTTGATCAGACAGAAAGTGCAGGGGGGAGTGGGCCTTCCGAGCCTAGAACTGTATTGGCAGGCTGCTCATCTGCGCCGCGTCGTTGAGTGGTCTATCTCTTCAAATAAACAATGGGTTGCCCTGGAGAGCTCCTTCCTGACGTGCTCTATAGGAGCGCTTCCTTGGATTCAGGACCCTCTTGGTAGCCTTGCTTATAATACTCACCCTTTTATCCTCCCTACCTTACGTGTATTTCGTAGGCTCCTCCGGGTCGGCTCCATCGCCAGGATTCCGGGTCTCCTGACCCCTCTGGTGGGGAACCCGGATTTCCCTCCAGGACAGTCCGTGGGCGGCTTGCGAGCCTTTATCCCTCAGGGAGTGCGCACCCTCCGTATTTGCCACGTGGCTAGTAACAATATTATGAAGTCCCTGGAATCAATGCTGGGCCCGGGACCACACCCTTTCTCTCTTCAGTTCTTGTACCATCAGCTTAGGCACTTCGTGCTCTCTTCGGCTGCTCTCTCACAGCCGGACAGGCCGCTTGCGCAATTTGAGAGGTTTTGTCTTGAGCATAAGGAACAGCCCCACCTTTTGTCTAAACTATACGCTCTGCTATTAGCCCCGGAACCATTGGCAAAACCGTACTATTTTAGCCTTTGGGAAAGGGACTTGAATTGCTCTTTTTCCCCTGAAGCCTGGACGAAAATTCTATCTATAACACATAAGGGCTCGGTCTCTAGCCGGATGCAGGAAACGTCCTTTAAAATACTCACAAGGTGGTATAGGGTCCCTCTGGACATCCACAGGTTTGCGCCTCAGGTCCCACCTACGTGTTGGAGATGCGGGTCTCATCCCGGCTCCTTGTTACATATTTGGTGGTCCTGCCCTGATATTCGGCCCTTCTGGGAATCTGTGGTGTCGGCTATTCGGGAGGTCGCTAACCCTGACTTTCCCGCCACCCCTGGCTCTATCCTGCTTCACCACAACGACATTCCGTTCACCAGTTATAAACGCTCCCTACAATTCCATCTAATTAATGCTGCTAACGCTGTCATACCTAGACACTGGAAGTCGGCCACCCCTCCCTCCTTCACGGCTTGGGTTAATCAGGTTGAATTTGTGTATCAGATGGAGGTCTTGGTGTGGTCTGCTAAGGGTGATGGGCATAATATCGAGCTCAAGTGGTTCCATTGGAGGTCTTTCGTATCGAACCTGGGTGTACGCCCTTTGTCTACCTCCTTGTAGGCTTTTCGTGTTCCTTCCCGGAGGCGTCTCTGGACATAGCTGCGAGTGGTCCTCCAGATGCGTCTTCCAGCTCCTCTCTGCTGAGGTTCATATTCTGCCCCCCTGTGTAGGAGTTATGCCTTGGACCCTGGGACTTACATGTTTTGTTTGCTTGTTCATTTTATTTGTATTACTTTTGCGTCGCCGTGACAATAACTTACTGGGTACCTCTGCTCCTCCCTCTCTGGTCCCTCCGTGTGGGGGGACTATTTGAGGGCACGCGTGGTGTCTGGTCTTGTTGTCTCAGATCTTTCCACTCTAGCTCCGCCTGCACTGTTCTACTCTGCGTGATCTAGCGTCAGTGCCCTTGATGTGAGAGCCAGCTTGAGGATACGCCGGTTTTACTAGCTGTTTTGTGGATTGACACGAAGTGAGCCTGACCAACGTGTTCCGATAGCTTTTCTGTGGCTTCCTGTATCCTCCTTATACTGTTAGTGTGTTGTACACTACCTTCATATGCTATGTTTTTTCTTTTTGCATTTATGCTCCCAGATGTTGATGGTGCATTGTGATTGTGTTTGAAGCGCTCTGATCTGTGCATTGTATTTTATTATCCTTTGTGCAATAAACGGAGAATTGAAAAAAAAAAAAAAAAAAAAAAAAAAAAAAAAAAAAAAAATAAAATTCTGTTAACATTTAGTATAGTTCATGCTGTTTATTTAAAAATATTATTATTTCCCACAAATAACGTATGATATTTAGCAATTATCAGTTAATGTTCTAAGATAACGGGTCAGTTTAATTTGATCAAGGGCAATATCAACGTACTGAGAGCAACAGCTACATTTGGAACGTTGGAACCAATGGAATGTTCTATCAGGTCTATCACCATAGCAACCATAGGAATGGTCTAAGCAGAAGAACCAGGTCAATGGTTGCCATGGTGATAAGATCAACATTGAAACTTTGCGCCAAAAAGGAATCATTTTGTTTTCCGTGTATTCTGCGCGACTTTTCAAGCCAGAAATGAAACAGAACCGAAATATCCATTTATGAAATATTACTTTTTACCTTTTTTTTTTTTTTTTTATTAAACAAAAATCCATTTCTGTAAGATTAAGCCAGGCTTTAAGGGACTTGTCTCATTTGTGGTTGGAACTGAAATGATTTAGACCCCGCCCATCTGATGCAGCCACGCCCACTATTGCATCATCAGCCTCTGTGATGTCATCATAGGAGGTTATATAAAGCAGGTGAAACTCAGACACTTCTCATTGCTCAGCAGAGCAGGCGAGTGAGAAGATGTTAGATACTCTTCTGATAATCGTGGGGTGCCTCTGCACCTTCATGATGCTTTTATTACTTGTTGGATTAGGAAAACGTAGTGGAGGACGAAAGGCAAATGAAGCCGACCTCTACCTAGAGATTATGTTCGCAATCGAACGCACAAACCACACCATGTTCCAGATACAGACCATAACGGGTCAGTTTAATTTGATCAACGTACTGAGAGCAACTGCTACGTTTGGAACATTGGAACCAATGGAATGTTCTATCAGTTCTATCACCATAGCAACCATAGGAATGGTCTAAGCAGAAGAACCAAGTCAATGGTTGCCACGGTGATAAGATCAACATTGAAACTTTGCACCATAAAGGAATCATTTTGTTTTCTGTGTATTCTGCGCGACTTTGGAAGCTAGAAATGAAACAGAACCGAAATATCCATTTATGAAATCTTACTTTTTTACCTTTTGGAGGTTTTTTTTTAAACAAAAATCCATTTCAGCAAGATTAAGCCGGGCTTTAATTGACTTACTTAAAATTGAAATTGATGTTTTAGCTAACTGAAGACTATTTAAAATTATGAAGCGTGGCAGTTAACGCCGTGATGACTCCATTAAAAACTATTTCAGCCAATCAAACATTTTCAGGGGGAGTCTTGTTTTTTTCGAGAGGCTCCAACTGTTCCTTGGCCTCCCCTTATAGACTTTTTACGTAAAAAGTGTGTGTGTGTGTGTAACAGAACATATACACGTCACAAATTGCATGCATTCTTTTTTCCTTTTGCTACATCATACAGCATAATATACAGAATTATGCTTTCATTATTTTGCTACATTGTAGCGGTTAACAGGTGACTCTGTGAAGCCACAATGTTGAACAAATATGATACAAAGGGTCTCAAAGCAACGCATAGCGCATTTTGCTCTTTTAAATCTAATATTATAGAATCATGGAACCTGCCGACAGATCGGCCCCATTCGGCCCCCGTCTACTTGCCCGTTTCTCCTGCTGTAAAGACTCAAACCTTAATCAGTCGTTGGTCTTGTCTTAGATTCAGGAGCCGTATGTCTATCCCATGCATGTTTAATACCCTCACCTTAATAACATCACTCATCCTAGGATAACTTTTCACTTCCAGCATTATAGATATTACCTATTGCTACTTAGACTCAGGTATTGTCTTCTCCCATGTGCTCCTTTTTGTATTTACATAAAACATTTTCCCCAGTATGTCCCAATATCTAACAAATCAAGTTAAAAAAAGAAAGGAACAGAAACAAAATTTTCTTAAAAGGCCTTTATAAATGTATCCCATACATGTGTTTGTACATACATGTAGATTGAACATGAGGTCTATGTAGGTGACTGTACACAACATATGCCAGGGTCGGCACGCTTAGATGGTGGAATTAAATGCCATAGTAATATGAGGAAAAACTCAAATGTTGAAAAGATATTTTATATTTATTTGAGGGACTTTGAGAGGTGAGATTGCACCTGTGACATGATCTTGACATGTTGGTAGTTACGCTGACAAGCTGCTCTACCACGCATGTATGGATATGTGGTTGGCCCTCCTGAGCCTGCTTTGCCAACGACTTGTCTCATTTGTGGTTGGAACTGAAATGATTTAGGCCCCGCCCAATTGATTCAGCCACGCCTATTATTGCATCATCTGCCTGTTTGTCTCGCTGGCTACACCATGGAGTCCAAGACCATCATCCTACACTGACCTCCACCAGAGGATTTTCATGTGATCTGTAAACTGAACTTCCAATTTAACGTGTCAATAAAATTCTGTTAACATTTAGTATAGTTCATGCTGTTTATTTAAAAATATTATTATTTCCCACAAATAACGTATGATATTTAGCAATTATCAGTTAATGTTCTAAGATAACGGGTCAGTTTAATTTGATCAAGGGCAATATCAACGTACTGAGAGCAACAGCTACATTTGGAACGTTGGAACCAATGGAATGTTCTATCAGGTCTATCACCATAGCAACCATAGGAATGGTCTAAGCAGAAGAACCAGGTCAATGGTTGCCATGGTGATAAGATGAACATTGAAACTTTGCACCAAAAAGGAATCATTTTGTTTTCCGTGTATTCTGCGCGACTTTTCAAGCCAGAAATGAAACAGAACCGAAATATCCATTTATGAAATATTACTTTTTACCTTTTTTTTTTTTTTTTTATTAAACAAAAATCCATTTCTGTAAGATTAAGCCAGGCTTTAAGGGACTTGTCTCATTTGTGGTTGGAACTGAAATGATTTAGACCCCGCCCACTTGATGCAGCCACGCCCACTATTGCATCATCAGCCTCTGTGATGTCATCATAGGAGGTTATATAAAGCAGGTGAAACTCAGACACTTCTCATTGCTCAGCAGAGCAGGCGAGTGAGAAGATGTTAGATACTCTTCTGATAATCGTGGGGTGCCTCTGCACCTTCATGATGCTTTTATTACTTGTTGGATTAGGAAAACGTAGTGGAGGACGAAAGGCAAATGAAGCCGACCTCTACCTAGAGATTATGTTCGCAATCGAACGCACAAACCACACCATGTTCCAGATACAGACCATAACGGGTCAGTTTAATTTGATCAACGTACTGAGAGCAACTGCTACGTTTGGAACATTGGAACCAATGGAATGTTCTATCAGTTCTATCACCATAGCAACCATAGGAATGGTCTAAGCAGAAGAACTAAGTCAATGGTTGCCACGGTGATAAGATCAACATTGAAACTTTGCACCATAAAGGAATCATTTTGTTTTCTGTGTATTCTGCGCGACTTTGGAAGCTAGAAATGAAACAGAACCGAAATATCCATTTATGAAATCTTACTTTTTTACCTTTTGGAGGTTTTTTTTTAAACAAAAATCCATTTCAGCAAGATTAAGCCTGGCTTTAATTGACTTACTTAAAATTGAAATTGATGTTTTAGCTAACTGAAGACTATTTAAAATTATGAAGCGTGGCAGTTAACGCCGTGATGACTCCATTAAAAACTATTTCAGCCAATCAAACATTTTCAGGGGGAGTCTTGTTTTTTTCGAGAGGCTCCAACTGTTCCTTGGCCTCCCCTTATAGACTTTATACGTAAAAAGTGTGTGTGTGTGTGTAACAGAACATATACACGTCACAAATTGCATGCATTCTTTTTTCCTTTTGCTACATCATACAGCATAATATACAGAATTATGCTTTCATTATTTTGCTACATTGTAGCGGTTAACAGGTGACTCTGTGAAGCCACAATGTTGAACAAATATGATACAAAGGGTCTCAAAGCAACGCATAGCACATTTTGCTCTTTTAAATCTAATATTATAGAATCATGGAACCTGCCGACAGATCGGCCCCATTCGGCCCCCGTCTACTCGCCCGTTTCTCCTGCTGTAAAGACTCAAACCTTAATCAGTCGTTGGTCTTGTCTTAGATTCAGGAGCCGTATGTCTATCCCATGCATGTTTAATACCCTCACCTTAATAACATCACTCATCCTAGGATAACTTTTCACTTCCAGCATTATAGATATTACCTATTGCTACTTAGACTCAGGTATTGTCTTCTCCCATGTGCTCCTTTTTGTATTTACATAAAACATTTTCCCCAGTATGTCCCAATATCTAACAAATCAAGTTAAAAAAAGAAAGGAACAGAAACAAAATTTTCTTAAAAGGCCTTTATAAATGTATGCCATACATGTGTTTGTACATACATGTAGATTGAACATGAGGTCTATGTAGGTGACTGTACACAACATATGCCAGGGTCGGCACGCTTAGATGGTGGAATTAAATGCCATAGTAATATGAGGAAAAACTCAAATGGAGAAAATATATTTTATATTTATTTGAGGGACTTTGAGAGGTGAGATTGCACCTGTGACATGATCTTGACATGTTGGTAGTTACGCTGACAAGCTGCTCTACCACGTATGTATGGATATGTGGTTGGCCCTCCTGAGCCTGCTTTGCCAACGACTTGTCTCATTTGTGGTTGGAACTGAAATGATTTAGGCCCCGCCCACTTGATTCAGCCACGCCTATTATTGCATCATCTGCCTGTTTGTCTCGCTGGCTACACCATGGAGTCCAAGACCATCATCCTACACTGACCTCCACCAGAGGATTTTCATGTTATCTGTAAACTGAACTTCCAATTTAACGTGTCAATAAAATTCTGTTAACATTTAGTATAGTTCATGCTGTTTATTTAAAAATATTATTATTTCCCACAAATAACGTATGATATTTAGCAATTATCAGTTAATGTTCTAAGATAACGGGTCAGTTTAATTTGATCAAGGGCAATATCAACGTACTGAGAGCAACAGCTACATTTGGAACGTTGGAACCAATGGAATGTTCTATCAGGTCTATCACCATAGCAACCATAGGAATGGTCTAAGCAGAAGAACCAGGTCAATGGTTGCCATGGTGATAAGATCAACATTGAAACTTTGCACCAAAAAGGAATCATTTTGTTTTCCGTGTATTCTGCGCGACTTTTCAAGCCAGAAATGAAACAGAACCGAAATATCCATTTATGAAATATTACTTTTTACCTTTTGTTTTTTTTTTTATTAAACAAAAATCCATTTCTGTAAGATTAAGCCAGGCTTTAAGGGACTTGTCTCATTTGTGGTTGGAACTGAAATGATTTAGACCCCTCCCACTTGATGCAGCCACGCCCACTATTGCATCATCAGCCTCTGTGATGTCATCATTGGAGGTTATATAAAGCAGGTGAAACTCAGACACTTCTCATTGCTCAGCAGAGCAGGCGAGTGAGAAGATGTTAGATACTCTTCTGATAATCGTGGGGTGCCTCTGCACCTTCATGATGCTTTTATTACTTGTTGGATTAGGAAAACGTAGTGGAGGACGAAAGGCAAATGAAGCCGACCTCTACCTAGAGATTATGTTCGCAATCGAACGCACAAACCACACCATGTTCCAGATACAGACCATAACGGGTCAGTTTAATTTGATCAACGTACTGAGAGCAACTGCTACGTTTGGAACATTGGAACCAATGGAATGTTCTATCAGTTCTATCACCATAGCAACCATAGGAATGGTCTAAGCAGAAGAACCAAGTCAATGGTTGCCACGGTGATAAGATCAACATTGAAACTTTGCACCTAAAAGGAATCATTTTGTTTTCTGTGTATTCTGCGCGACTTTGGAAGCTAGAAATGAAACAGAACCGAAATATCCATTTATGAAATCTTACTTTTTACCTTTTGGAGGTTTTTTTTTAAACAAAAATCCATTTCAGCAAGATTAAGCCGGGCTTTAAGTGACTTACTTAAAATTGAAATTGATGTTTTAGCTAACTGAAGACTATTTAAAATTATGAAGCGTGGCAGTTAACGCCGTGATGACTCCATTAAAAACTATTTCAGCCAATCAAACATTTTCAGGGGGAGTCTTGTTTTTTTCGAGAGGCTCCAACTGTTCCTTGGCCTCCCCTTATAGACTTTTTACGTAAAAAGTGTGTGTGTGTGTGTAACAGAACATATACACGTCACAAATTGCATGCATTCTTTTTTCCTTTTGCTACATCATACAGCATAATATACAGAATTATGCTTTCATTATTTTGCTACATTGTAGCGGTTAACAGGTGACTCTGTGAAGCCACAATGTTGAACAAATATGATACAAAGGGTCTCAAAGCAACGCATAGCGCATTTTGCTCTTTTAAATCTAATATTATAGAATCATGGAACCTGCCGACAGATCGGCCCAATTCGGCCCCCGTCTACTCGCCCGTTTCTCCTGCTGTAAAGACTCAAACCTTAATCAGTCGTTGGTCTTGTCTTAGATTCAGGAGCCGTATGTCTATCCCATGCATGTTTAATACCCTCACCTTAATAACATCACTCATCCTAGGATAACTTTTCACTTCCAGCATTATAGATATTACCTATTGCTACTTAGACTCAGGTATTGTCTTCTCCCATGTGCTCCTTTTTGTATTTACATAAAACATTTTCCCCAGTATGTCCCAATATCTAACAAATCAAGTTAAAAAAAGAAAGGAACAGAAACAAAATTTTCTTAAAAGGCCTTTATAAATGTATGCCATACATGTGTTTGTACATACATGTAGATTGAACATGAGGTCTATGTAGGTGACTGTACACAACATATGCCAGGGTCGGCACGCTTAGATGGTGGAATTAAATGCCATAGTAATATGAGGAAAAACTCAAATGGAGAAAATATATTTTATATTTATTTGAGGGACTTTGAGAGGTGAGATTGCACCTGTGACATGATCTTGACATGTTGGTAGTTACGCTGACAAGCTGCTCTACCACGTATGTATGGATATGTGGTTGGCCCTCCTGAGCCTGCTTTGCCAACGACTTGTCTCATTTGTGGTTGGAACTGAAATGATTTAGGCCCCGCCCACTTGATTCAGCCACGCCTATTATTGCATCATCTGCCTGTTTGTCTCGCTGGCTACACCATCTAGTCCAAGACTATCATCCTACACTGACCTCCACCAGAGGATTTTCATGTTATCTGTAAACTGAACTTCCAATTTAACGTGTCAATAAAATTCTGTTAACATTTAGTATAGTTCATGCTGTTTATTTAAAAATATTATTATTTCCCACAAATAACGTATGATATTTAGCAATTATCAATGTTCTAAGATAACGGGTCATTTTAATTTGATCAAGGGCAATATCAACGTACTGAGAGCAACAGCTACATTTGGAACGTTGGAACCAATGGAATGTTCTATCAGGTCTATCACCATAGCAACCATAGGAATGGTCTAAGCAGAAGAACCATGTCAATGGTTGCCATGGTGATAAGATCAACATTGAAACTTTGCACCAAAAAGGAATCATTTTGTTTTCCGTGTATTCTGCGCGACTTTTCAAGCCAGAAATGAAACAGAACCGAAATATCCATTTATGAAATATTACTTTTTACCTTTTGTTTTTTTTTTTTTATTAAACAAAAATCCATTTCTGTAAGATTAAGCCAGGCTTTAAGGGACTTGTCTCATTTGTGGTTGGAACTGAAATGATTTAGACCCCGCCCACTTGATGCAGCCACGCCCACTATTGCATCATCAGCCTCTGTGATGTCATCATAGGAGGTTATATAAAGCAGGTGAAACTCAGATACTTCTCATTGCTCAGCAGAGCAGGCGAGTGAGAAGATGTTAGATACTCTTCTGATAATCGTGGGGTGCCTCTGCACCTTCATGATGCTTTTATTACTTGTTGGATTAGGAAAACGTAGTGGAGGACGAAAGGCAAATGAAGCCGACCTCTACCTAGAGATTATGTTCGCAATCGAACGCACAAACCACACCATGTTCCAGATACAGACCATAACGGGTCAGTTTAATTTGATCAACGTACTGAGAGCAACTGCTACGTTTGGAACGTTGGAACCAATGGAATGTTCTATCAGTTCTATCACCATAGCAACCATAGGAATGGTCTAAGCAGAAGAACCAAGTCAATGGTTGCCACGGTGATAAGATCAACATTGAAACTTTGCACCAAAAAGGAATCATTTTGTTTTCTGTGTATTCTGCGCGACTTTGGAAGCTAGAAATGAAACAGAACCGAAATATCCATTTATGAAATCTTACTTTTTACCTTTTGGAGGTTTTTTTTTAAACAAAAATCCATTTCAGCAAGATTAAGCCGGGCTTTAAGTGACTTACTTAAAATTGAAATTGATGTTTTAGCTAACTGAAGACTATTTAAAATTATGAAGCGTGGCAGTTAACGCCGTGATGACTCCATTAAAAACTATTTCAGCCAATCAAACATTTTCAGTGGGAGTCTTGTTTTTTTCGAGAGGCTCCAACCGTTCCTTGGCCTCCCCTTATAGACTTTTTACGTAAAAAGTGTGTGTGTGTGTGTGTGTGTGTAACAGAACATATACATGTCACAAATTGCATGCATTCTTTTTTCCTTTTGCTACATCATACAGCATAATATACAGAATTATGCTTTCATTATTTTGCTACATTGTAGCGGTTAACAGGTGACTCTGTGAAGCCACAATGTTGAACAAATATGATACAAAGGGTCTCAAAGCAACGCATAGCGCATTTTGCTCTTTTAAATCTAATATTACAGAATCATGGAACCTGCCGACAGATCGGCCCCATTCGGCCCCCGTCTACTCGCCCGTTTCTCCTGCTGTAAAGACTCAAACCTTAATCAGTCGTTGGTCTTGTCTTAGATTCAGGAGCCGTATGTCTATCCCATGCATGTTTAATACCCTCACCTTAATAACATCTCTCTCTCTCATCCTAGGATAACTTTTCACTTCCAGCATTATAGATATTACCTATTGCTACTTAGACTCAGGTATTGTCTTCTCCCATGTGCTCCTTTTTGTATTTACATAAAACATTTTCCCCAGTATGTCCCAATATCTAACAAATCAAGTTAAAAAAAGAAAGGAACAGAAACAAAATTTTCTTAAAAGGCCTTTATAAATGTATCCCATACATGTGTTTGTACATACATGTAGATTGAACATGAGGTCTATGTAGGTGACTGTACACAACATATGCCAGGGTCGGCACGCTTAGATGGTGGAATTAAATGCCATAGTAATATGAGGAAAAACTCAAATGGAGAAAAGATATTTTATATTTATTTGAGGGACTTTGAGAGGTGAGATTGCACCTGTGACATGATCTTGACATGTTGGTAGTTACGCTGACAAGCTGCTCTACCACGCATGTATGGATGTGTGGTTGGCCCTCCTGAGCCTGCTTTGCCAACGACTTGTCTCATTTGTGGTTGGAACTGAAATGATTTAGGCCCGCCCACTTGATTCAGCCACGCCTATTATTGCATCATCTGCCTGTTTGTCTCGCTGGCTACACCATGGAGTCCAAGACCATCATCCTACACTGACCTCCACCAGAGGATTTTCATGTTATCTGTAAACTGAACTTCCAATTTAACGTGTCAATAAAATTCTGTTAACATTCAGTATAGTTCATGCTGTTTATTTAAAAATATTATTATTTCCCACAAATAACGTATGATATTTAGCAATTATCAGTTAATGTTCTAAGATAACGGGTCAGTTTAATTTGATCAAGGGCAATATCAACGTACTGAGAGCAACAGCTGCATTTGGAACGTTGGAACCAATGGAATGTTCTATCAGGTCTATCACCATAGCAACCATAGGAATGGTCTAAGCAGAAGAACCAGGTCAATGGTTGCCATGGTGATAAGATCAACATTGAAACTTTGCACCAAAAAGGAATCATTTTGTTTTCCGTGTATTCTGCGCGACTTTTCAAGCCAGAAATGAAACAGAACCGAAATATCCATTTATGAAATATTACTTTTTACCTTTTGTTTTTTTTTTTTATTAAACAAAAATCCATTTCTGTAAGATTAAGCCAAGCTTTAAGGGACTTGTCTCATTTGTGGTTGGAACTGAAATGATTTAGACCCCGCCCACTTGATGCAGCCACGCCCACTATTGCATCATCAGCCTCTGTGATGTCATCATAGGAGGGTATATAAAGCAGGTGAAACTCAGACACTTCTCATTGCTCAGCAGAGCAGGCGAGTGAGAACATGTTAGATACTCTTCTGATAATCGTGGGGTGCCTCTGCACCTTCATAATGCTTTTATTACTTGTTGGATTTGGAAAACGTAGTGGAGGACGAAAGGCAAATGAAGCCGACCTCTACCTAGAGATTATGTTCGCAATCGAACACACAAACCACACCGTGTTCCAGATACAGACCATAACGGGTCAGTTTAATTTGATCAACGTACTGAGAGCAACTGCTACATTTGGAACGTTGGAACCAATGGAATGTTCTATCAGTTCTATCACCATAGCAACCATAGGAATGGTCTAAGCAGAAGAACCAAGTCAATGGTTGCCACGGTGATAAGATCAACATTGAAACTTTGCACCAAAAAGGAATCATTTTGTTTTCCGTGTATTCTGCGCGACTTTGGAAGCTAGAAATGAAACAGAACCGAAATATCCATTTATGAAATCTTACTTTTTACCTTTTGGAGGTTTTTTTTAAAACAAAAATCCATTTCAGCAAGATTAAGCCGGGCTTTAAGTGACTTACTTAAAATTGAAATTGATGTTTTAGCTAACTGAAGACTATTTAAAATTATGAAGCGTGGCAGTTAACGCCATGATGACTCCATTAAAAACTATTTCAGCCAATCCAACATTTTCAGGGGGAGTCTTGTTTTTTTCGAGAGGCTCCAACCGTTCCTTGGCCTCCCCTTATAGACTTTTTACGTAAAAAGTGTGTGTGTGTGTGTGTGTGTAACAGAACATATACATGTCACAAATTGCATGCATTCTTTTTTCCTTTTGCTACATCATACAGCATAATATACAGAATTATGCTTTCATTATTTTGCTACATTGTAGCGGTTAACAGGTGACTCTGTGAAGCCACAATGTTGAACAAATATGATACAAAGGGTCTCAAAGCAACGCATAGCCCATTTTGCTCTTTTAAATCTAATGTTATAGAATCATGGAACCTGCCGACAGATCGGCCCCATTCGGCCCCCGTCTACTCGCCCGTTTCTCCTGCTGTAAAGACTCAAACCTTAATCAGTCGTTGGTCTTGTCTTAGATTAAGGAGCCGTATGTCTATCCCATGCATGTTTAATACCCTCACCTTAATAACATCACTCATCCTAGGATAAATTTTCACTTCCAGCATTATAGATATTACCTATTGCTACTTAGACTCAGGTATTGTCTTCTCCCATGTGCTCCTTTTTGTATTTACATAAAACATTTTCCCCAGTATGTCCCAATATCTAACAAATCAAGTTAAAAAAAGAAAGGAACAGAAACAAAATTTTCTTAAAAGGCCTTTATAAATGTATCCCATACATGTGTTTGTACATACATGTAGATTGAACATGAGGTCTATGTAGGTGACTGTACACAACATATGCCAGGGTCGGCACGCTTAGATGGTGGAATTAAATGCCATAGTAATATGAGGAAAAACTCAAATGGAGAAAATATATTTTATATTTATTTGAGGGACTTTGAGAGGTGAGATTGCACCTGTGACATGATCTTGACATGTTGGTAGTTACGCTGACAAGCTGCTCTACCACGTATGTATGGATATGTGGTTGGAACTCCTGAGCCTGCTTTGCCAACGACTTGTCTCATTTGTGGTTGGAACTGAAATGATTTAGGCCCCGCCCACTTGATTCAGCCACGCCTATTATTGCATCATCTGCCTGTTTGTCTCGCTGGCTACACCATGGAGTCCAAGACCATCATCCTACACTGACCTCCACCAGAGGATTTTCATGTTATCTGTAAACTGAACTTCCAATTTAACGTGTCAATAAAATTCTGTTAACATTTAGTATAGTTCATGCTGTTTATTTAAAAATATTATTATTTCCCACAAATAACGTATGATATTTAGCAATTATCAGTTAATGTTCTAAGATAACGGGTCAGTTTAATTTGATCAAGGGCAATATCAACGTACTGAGAGCAACAGCTACATTTGGAACGTTGGAACCAATGGAATGTTCTATCAGGTCTATCACCATAGCAACCATAGGAATGGTCTAAGCAGAAGAACCAGGTCAATGGTTGCCATGGTGATAAGATCAACATTGAAACTTTGCACCAAAAAGGAATCATTTTGTTTTCCGTGTATTCTGCGCGACTTTTCAAGCCAGAAATGAAACAGAACCGAAATATCCATTTATGAAATATTACTTTTTACCTTTTGTTTTTTTTTTATTAAACAAAAATCCATTTCTGTAAGATTAAGCCAGGCTTTAAGGGACTTGTCTCATTTGTGGTTGGAACTGAAATGATTTAGACCCCGCCCACTTGATGCAGCCACGCCCACTATTGCATCATCAGCCTCTGTGATGTCATCATAGGAGGTTATATAAAGCAGGTGAAACTCAGACACTTCTCATTGCTCAGCAGAGCAGGCGAGTGAGAAGATGTTAGATACTCTTCTGATAATCGTGGGGTGCCTCTGCACCTTCATGATGCTTTTATTACTTGTTGGATTAGGAAAACGTAGTGGAGGACGAAAGGCAAATGAAGCCGACCTCTACCTAGAGATTATGTTCGCAATCGAACGCACAAACCACACCATGTTCCAGATACAGACCATAACGGGTCAGTTTAATTTGATCAACGTACTGAGAGCAACTGCTACGTTTGGAACGTTGGAACCAATGGAATGTTCTATCAGTTCTATCACCATAGCAACCATAGGAATGGTCTAAGCAGAAGAACCAAGTCAATGGTTGCCACGGTGATAAGATCAACATTGAAACTTTGCACCAAAAAAGAATCATTTTGTTTTCTGTGTATTCTGCGCGACTTTGGAAGCTAGAAATGAAACAGAACCGAAATATCCATTTATGAAATCTTACTTTTTACCTTTTGGAGGTTTTTTTTTAAACAAAAATCCATTTCAGCAAGATTAAGCCGGGCTTTAAGTGACTTACTTAAAATTGAAATTGATGTTTTAGCTAACTGAAGACTATTTAAAATTATGAAGCGTGGCAGTTAACGCCGTGATGACTCCATTAAAAACTATTTCAGCCAATCAAACATTTTCAGGGGGAGTCTTGTTTTTTTCGAGAGGCTCCAACCGTTCCTTGGCCTCCCCTTATAGACTTTTTACGTAAAAAGTGTGTGTGTGTGTGTGTGTGTGTAACAGAACATATACATGTCACAAATTGCATGCATTCTTTTTTCCTTTTGCTACATCATACAGCATAATATACAGAATTATGCTTTCATTATTTTGCTACATTGTAGCGGTTAACAGGTGACTCTGTGAAGCCACAATGTTGAACAAATATGATACAAAGGGTCTCAAAGCAACGCATAGCGCATTTTGCTCTTTTAAATCTAATGTTATAGAATCATGGAACCTGCCGACAGATCGGCCCCATTCGGCCCCCGTCTACTCGCCCGTTTCTCCTGCTGTAAAGACTCAAACCTTAATCAGTCGTTGGTCTTGTCTTAGATTCAGGAGCCGTATGTCTATCCCATGCATGTTTAATACCCTCACCTTAATAACATCACTCATCCTAGGATAAATTTTCACTTCCAGCATTATAGATATTACCTATTGCTACTTAGACTCAGGTATTGTCTTCTCCCATGTGCTCCTTTTTGTATTTACATAAAACATTTTCCCCAGTATGTCCCAATATCTAACAAATCAAGTTAAAAAAAGAAAGGAACAGAAACAAAATTTTCTTAAAAGGCCTTTATAAATGTATCCCATACATGTGTTTGTACATACATGTAGATTGAACATGAGGTCTATGTAGGTGACTGTACACAACATATGCCAGGGTCGGCACGCTTAGATGGTGGAATTAAATGCCATAGTAATATGAGGAAAAACTCAAATGGAGAAAATATATTTTATATTTATTTGAGGGACTTTGAGAGGTGAGATTGCACCTGTGACATGATCTTGACATGTTGGTAGTTACGCTGACAAGCTGCTCTACCACGCATGTATGGATATGTGGTTGGCCCTCCTGAGCCTGCTTTGCCAACGACTTGTCTCATTTGTGGTTGGAACTGAAATGATTTAGGCCCCGCCCACTTGATTCAGCCACGCCTATTATTGCATCATCTGCCTGTTTGTCTCGCTGGCTACACCATGGAGTCCAAGACCATCATCCTACACTGACCTCCACCGGAGGATTTTCATGTTATCTGTAAACTGAACTTCCAATTTAACGTGTCAATAAAATTCTGTTAACATTTAGTATAGTTCATGCTGTTTATTTAAAAATATTATTATTTCCCACAAATAACGTATGATATTTAGCAATTATCAGTTAATGTTCTAAGATAACGGGTCAGTTTAATTTGATCAAGGGCAATATCAACGTACTGAGAGCAACAGCTACATTTGGAACGTTGGAACCAATGGAATGTTCTATCAGGTCTATCACCATAGCAACCATAGGAATGGTCTAAGCAGAAGAACCAGGTCAATGGTTGCCATGGTGATAAGATCAACATTGAAACTTTGCACCAAAAAGGAATCATTTTGTTTTCCGTGTATTCTGCGCGACTTTTCAAGCCAGAAATGAAACAGAACCGAAATATCCATTTATGAAATATTACTTTTTACCTTTTGGTTTTTTTTTTCTTAAAGAAAAATCCATTTCTGTAAGATTAAGCCAGGCTTTAAGGGACTTGTCTCATTTGTGGTTGGAACTGAAATGATTTAGACCCCGCCCACTTGATGCAGCCACGCCCACTATTGCATCATCAGCCTCTGTGATGTCATCATAGGAGGTTATATAAAGCAGGTGAAACTCAGACACTTCTCATTGCTCAGCAGAGCAGGCGAGTGAGAAGATGTTAGATACTCTTCTGATAATCGTGGGGTGCCTCTGCACCTTCATGATGCTTTTATTACTTGTTGGATTAGGAAAACGTAGTGGAGGACGAAAGGCAAATGAAGCCGACCTCTACCTAGAGATTATGTTCGCAATCGAACGCACAAACCACACCATGTTCCAGATACAGACCATAACGGGTCAGTTTAATTTGATCAACGTACTGAGAGCAACTGCTACGTTTGGAACGTTGGAACCAATGGAATGTTCTATCAGTTCTATCACCATAGCAACCATAGGAATGGTCTAAGCAGAAGAACCAAGTCAATGGTTGCCACGGTGATAAGATCAACATTGAAACTTTGCACCAAAAAAGAATCATTTTGTTTTCTGTGTATTCTGCGCGACTTTGGAAGCTAGAAATGAAACAGAACCGAAATATCCATTTATGAAATCTTACTTTTTACCTTTTGGAGGTTTTTTTTTAAACAAAAATCCATTTCAGCAAGATTAAGCCGGGCTTTAAGTGACTTACTTAAAATTGAAATTGATGTTTTAGCTAACTGAAGACTATTTAAAATTATGAAGCGTGGCAGTTAACGCCGTGATGACTCCATTAAAAACTATTTCAGCCAATCAAACATTTTCAGGGGGAGTCTTGTTTTTTTCGAGAGGCTCCAACCGTTCCTTGGCCTCCCCTTATAGACTTTTTACGTAAAAAGTGTGTGTGTGTGTGTAACAGAACATATACATGTCACAAATTGCATGCATTCTTTTTTCCTTTTGCTACATCATACAGCATAATATACAGAATTATGCTTTCATTATTTTGCTACATTGTAGCGGTTAACAGGTGACTCTGTGAAGCCACAATGTTGAACAAATATGATACAAAGGGTCTCAAAGCAACGCATAGCGCATTTTGCTCTTTTAAATCTAATGTTATAGAATCATGGAACCTGCCGACAGATCGGCCCCATTCGGCCCCCGTCTACTCGCCCGTTTCTCCTGCTGTAAAGACTCAAACCTTAATCAGTCGTTGGTCTTGTCTTAGATTCAGGAGCCGTATGTCTATCCCATGCATGTTTAATACCCTCACCTTAATAACATCACTCATCCTAGGATAAATTTTCACTTCCAGCATTATAGATATTACCTATTGCTACTTAGACTCAGGTATTGTCTTCTCCCATGTGCTCCTTTTTGTATTTACATAAAACATTTTCCCCAGTATGTCCCAATATCTAACAAATCAAGTTAAAAAAAGAAAGGAACAGAAACAACATTTTCTTAAAAGGCCTTTATAAATGTATCCCATACATGTGTTTGTACATACATGTAGATTGAACATGAGGTCTATGTAGGTGACTGTACACAACATATGCCAGGGTCGGCACGCTTAGATGGTGGAATTAAATGCCATAGTAATATGAGGAAAAACTCAAATGGAGAAAATATATTTTATATTTATTTGAGGGACTTTGAGAGGTGAGATTGCACCTGTGACATGATCTTGACATGTTGGTAGTTACGCTGACAAGCTGCTCTACCACGCATGTATGGATATGTGGTTGGCCCTCCTGAGCCTGCTTTGCCAACGACTTGTCTCATTTGTGGTTGGAACTGAAATGATTTAGGCCCCGCCCACTTGATTCAGCCACGCCTATTATTGCATCATCTGCCTGTTTGTCTCGCTGGCTACACCATGGAGTCCAAGACCATCATCCTACACTGACCTCCACCGGAGGATTTTCATGTTATCTGTAAACTGAACTTCCAATTTAACGTGTCAATAAAATTCTGTTAACATTTAGTATAGTTCATGCTGTTTATTTAAAAATATTATTATTTCCCACAAATAACGTATGATATTTAGCAATTATCAGTTAATGTTCTAAGATAACGGGTCAGTTTAATTGGATCAAGGGCAATATCAACGTACTGAGAGCAACAGCTACATTTGGAACGTTGGAACCAATGGAATGTTCTATCAGGTCTATCACCATAGCAACCATAGGAATGGTCTAAGCAGAAGAACCAGGTCAATGGTTGCCATGGTGATAAGATCAACATTGAAACTTTGCACCAAAAAGGAATCATTTTGTTTTCCGTGTATTCTGCGCGACTTTTCAAGCCAGAAATGAAACAGAACCGAAATATCCATTTATGAAATATTACTTTTTACCTTTTGTTTTTTTTTTTTATTAAACAAAAATCCATTTCTGTAAGATTAAGCCAAGCTTTAAGGGACTTGTCTCATTTGTGGTTGGAACTGAAATGAT
The DNA here is from genome assembly GCF_027358695.1 of Spea bombifrons. NCBI lineage: Eukaryota > Metazoa > Chordata > Amphibia > Anura > Pelobatidae > Spea > Spea bombifrons. The sequence continues at coordinate 35,258,877 of NC_071095.1, read as the reverse complement.
TTAGACCCCGCCCACTTGATGCAGCCACGCCCACTATTGCATCATCAGCCTCTGTGATGTCATCATAGGAGGGTATATAAAGCAGGTGAAACTCAGACACTTCTCATTGCTCAGCAGAGCAGGCGAGTGAGAACATGTTAGATACTCTTCTGATAATCGTGGGGTGCCTCTGCACCTTCATAATGCTTTTATTACTTGTTGGATTTGGAAAACGTAGTGGAGGACGAAAGGCAAATGAAGCCGACCTCTACCTAGAGATTATGTTCGCAATCGAACACACAAACCACACCGTGTTCCAGATACAGACCATAACGGGTCAGTTTAATTTGATCAACGTACTGAGAGCAACTGCTACATTTGGAACGTTGGAACCAATGGAATGTTCTATCAGTTCTATCACCATAGCAACCATAGGAATGGTCTAAGCAGAAGAACCAAGTCAATGGTTGCCACGGTGATAAGATCAACATTGAAACTTTGCACCAAAAAGGAATCATTTTGTTTTCCGTGTATTCTGCGCGACTTTGGAAGCTAGAAATGAAACAGAACCGAAATATCCATTTATGAAATCTTACTTTTTACCTTTTGGAGGTTTTTTTTAAAACAAAAATCCATTTCAGCAAGATTAAGCCGGGCTTTAAGTGACTTACTTAAAATTGAAATTGATGTTTTAGCTAACTGAAGACTATTTAAAATTATGAAGCGTGGCAGTTAACGCCATGATGACTCCATTAAAAACTATTTCAGCCAATCCAACATTTTCAGGGGGAGTCTTGTTTTTTTCGAGAGGCTCCAACCGTTCCTTGGCCTCCCCTTATAGACTTTTTACGTAAAAAGTGTGTGTGTGTGTGTGTGTGTAACAGAACATATACATGTCACAAATTGCATGCATTCTTTTTTCCTTTTGCTACATCATACAGCATAATATACAGAATTATGCTTTCATTATTTTGCTACATTGTAGCGGTTAACAGGTGACTCTGTGAAGCCACAATGTTGAACAAATATGATACAAAGGGTCTCAAAGCAACGCATAGCACATTTTGCTCTTTTAAATCTAATGTTATAGAATCATGGAACCTGCCGACAGATCGGCCCCATTCGGCCCCCGTCTACTCGCCCGTTTCTCCTGCTGTAAAGACTCAAACCTTAATCAGTCGTTGGTCTTGTCTTAGATTCAGGAGCCGTATGTCTATCCCATGCATGTTTAATACCCTCACCTTAATAACATCACTCATCCTAGGATAAATTTTCACTTCCAGCATTATAGATATTACCTATTGCTACTTAGACTCAGGTATTGTCTTCTCCCATGTGCTCCTTTTTGTATTTACATAAAACATTTTCCCCAGTATGTCCCAATATCTAACAAATCAAGTTAAAAAAAGAAAGGAACAGAAACAAAATTTTCTTAAAAGGCCTTTATAAATGTATCCCATACATGTGTTTGTACATACATGTAGATTGAACATGAGGTCTATGTAGGTGACTGTACACAACATATGCCAGGGTCGGCACGCTTAGATGGTGGAATTAAATGCCATAGTAATATGAGGAAAAACTCAAATGGAGAAAATATATTTTATATTTATTTGAGGGACTTTGAGAGGTGAGATTGCACCTGTGACATGATCTTGACATGTTGGTAGTTACGCTGACAAGCTGCTCTACCACGTATGTATGGATATGTGGTTGGAACTCCTGAGCCTGCTTTGCCAACGACTTGTCTCATTTGTGGTTGGAACTGAAATGATTTAGGCCCCGCCCACTTGATTCAGCCACGCCTATTATTGCATCATCTGCCTGTTTGTCTCGCTGGCTACACCATGGAGTCCAAGACCATCATCCTACACTGACCTCCACCAGAGGATTTTCATGTTATCTGTAAACTGAACTTCCAATTTAACGTGTCAATAAAATTCTGTTAACATTTAGTATAGTTCATGCTGTTTATTTAAAAATATTATTATTTCCCACAAATAACGTATGATATTTAGCAATTATCAGTTAATGTTCTAAGATAACGGGTCAGTTTAATTTGATCAAGGGCAATATCAACGTACTGAGAGCAACAGCTACATTTGGAACGTTGGAACCAATGGAATGTTCTATCAGGTCTATCACCATAGCAACCATAGGAATGGTCTAAGCAGAAGAACCAGGTCAATGGTTGCCATGGTGATAAGATCAACATTGAAACTTTGCACCAAAAAGGAATCATTTAGTTTTCCGTGTATTCTGCGCGACTTTTCAAGCCAGAAATGAAACAGAACCGAAATATCCATTTATGAAATATTACTTTTTACCTTTTGTTTTTTTTTTATTAAACAAAAATCCATTTCTGTAAGATTAAGCCAGGCTTTAAGGGACTTGTCTCATTTGTGGTTGGAACTGAAATGATTTAGACCCCGCCCACTTGATGCAGCCACGCCCACTATTGCATCATCAGCCTCTGTGATGTCATCATAGGAGGTTATATAAAGCAGGTGAAACTCAGACACTTCTCATTGCTCAGCAGAGCAGGCGAGTGAGAAGATGTTAGATACTCTTCTGATAATCGTGGGGTGCCTCTGCACCTTCATGATGCTTTTATTACTTGTTGGATTAGGAAAACGTAGTGGAGGACGAAAGGCAAATGAAGCCGACCTCTACCTAGAGATTATGTTCGCAATCGAACGCACAAACCACACCATGTTCCAGATACAGACCATAACGGGTCAGTTTAATTTGATCAACGTACTGAGAGCAACTGCTACGTTTGGAACGTTGGAACCAATGGAATGTTCTATCAGTTCTATCACCATAGCAACCATAGGAATGGTCTAAGCAGAAGAACCAAGTCAATGGTTGCCACGGTGATAAGATCAACATTGAAACTTTGCACCAAAAAAGAATCATTTTGTTTTCTGTGTATTCTGCGCGACTTTGGAAGCTAGAAATGAAACAGAACCGAAATATCCATTTATGAAATCTTACTTTTTACCTTTTGGAGGTTTTTTTTTAAACAAAAATCCATTTCAGCAAGATTAAGCCGGGCTTTAAGTGACTTACTTAAAATTGAAATTGATGTTTTAGCTAACTGAAGACTATTTAAAATTATGAAGCGTGGCAGTTAACGCCGTGATGACTCCATTAAAAACTATTTCAGCCAATCAAACATTTTCAGGGGGAGTCTTGTTTTTTTCGAGAGGCTCCAACCGTTCCTTGGCCTCCCCTTATAGACTTTTTACGTAAAAAGTGTGTGTGTGTGTGTGTGTGTGTAACAGAACATATACATGTCACAAATTGCATGCATTCTTTTTTCCTTTTGCTACATCATACAGCATAATATACAGAATTATGCTTTCATTATTTTGCTACATTGTAGCGGTTAACAGGTGACTCTGTGAAGCCACAATGTTGAACAAATATGATACAAAGGGTCTCAAAGCAACGCATAGCCCATTTTGCTCTTTTAAATCTAATGTTATAGAATCATGGAACCTGCCGACAGATCGGCCCCATTCGGCCCCCGTCTACTCGCCCGTTTCTCCTGCTGTAAAGACTCAAACCTTAATCAGTCGTTGGTCTTGTCTTAGATTCAGGAGCCGTATGTCTATCCCATGCATGTTTAATACCCTCACCTTAATAACATCACTCATCCTAGGATAAATTTTCACTTCCAGCATTATAGATATTACCTATTGCTACTTAGACTCAGGTATTGTCTTCTCCCATGTGCTCCTTTTTGTATTTACATAAAACATTTTCCCCAGCATGTCCCAATATCTAACAAATCAAGTTAAAAAAAGAAAGGAACAGAAACAAAATTTTCTTAAAAGGCCTTTATAAATGTATCCCATACATGTGTATGTACATACATGTAGATTGAACATGAGGTCTATGTAGGTGACTGTACACAACATATGCCAGGGTCGGCACGCTTAGATGGTGGAATTAAATGCCATAGTAATATGAGGAAAAACTCAAATGGAGAAAATATATTTTATATTTATTTGAGGGACTTTGAGAGGTGAGATTGCACCTGTGACATGATCTTGACATGTTGGTAGTTACGCTGACAAGCTGCTCTACCACGTATGTATGGATATGTGGTTGGCCCTCCTGAGCCTGCTTTGCCAACGACTTGTCTCATTTGTGGTTGGAACTGAAATGATTTAGGCCCCGCCCACTTGATTCAGCCACGCCTATTATTGCATCATCTGCCTGTTTGTCTCGCTGGCTACACCATGGAGTCCAAGACTATCATCCTACACTGACCTCCACCAGAGGATTTTCATGTTATCTGTAAACTGAACTTCCAATTTAACGTGTCAATAAAATTCTGTTAACATTTAGTATAGTTCATGCTGTTTATTTAAAAATATTATTATTTCCCACAAATAACGTATGATATTTAGCAATTATCAGTTAATGTTCTAAGATAACGGGTCAGTTTAATTTGATCAAGGGCAATATCAACGTACTGAGAGCAACAGCTACATTTGGAACGTTGGAACCAATGGAATGTTCTATCAGGTCTATCACCATAGCAACCATAGGAATGGTCTAAGCAGAAGAACCAGGTCAATGGTTGCCATGGTGATAAGATCAACATTGAAACTTTGCACCAAAAAGGAATCATTTTGTTTTCCGTGTATTCTGCGCGACTTTTCAAGCCAGAAATGAAACAGAACCGAAATATCCATTTATGAAATATTACTTTTTACCTTTTGTTTTTTTTTTATTAAACAAAAATCCATTTCTGTAAGATTAAGCCAGGCTTTAAGGGACTTGTCTCATTTGTGGTTGGAACTGAAATGATTTAGACCCCGCCCACTTGATGCAGCCACGCCCACTATTGCATCATCAGCCTCTGTGATGTCATCATAGGAGGTTATATAAAGCAGGTGAAACTCAGACACTTCTCATTGCTCAGCAGAGCAGGCGAGTGAGAAGATGTTAGATACTCTTCTGATAATCGTGGGGTGCCTCTGCACCTTCATGATGCTTTTATTACTTGTTGGATTAGGAAAACGTAGTGGAGGACGAAAGGCAAATGAAGCCGACCTCTACCTAGAGATTATGTTCGCAATCGAACGCACAAACCACACCATGTTCCAGATACAGACCATAACGGGTCAGTTTAATTTGATCAACGTACTGAGAGCAACTGCTACGTTTGGAACGTTGGAACCAATGCAATGTTCTATCAGTTCTATCACCATAGCAACCATAGGAATGGTCTAAGCAGAAGAACCAAGTCAATGGTTGCCACGGTGATAAGATCAACATTGAAACTTTGCACCAAAAAGGAATCATTTTGTTTTCTGTGTATTCTGCGCGACTTTGGAAGCTAGAAATGAAACAGAACCGAAATATCCATTTATGAAATCTTACTTTTTACCTTTTGGAGGTTTTTTTTTAAACAAAAATCCATTTCAGCAAGATTAAGCCGGGCTTTAAGTTACTTACTTAAAATTGAAATTGATGTTTTAGCTAACTGAAGACTATTTAAAATTATGAAGCGTGGCAGTTAACGCCGTGATGACTCCATTAAAAACTATTTCAGCCAATCAAACATTTTCAGTGGGAGTCTTGTTTTTTTCGAGAGGCTCCAACCGTTCCTTGGCCTCCCCTTATAGACTTTTTACGTAAAAAGTGTGTGTGTGTGTGTGTGTGTAACAGAACATATACATGTCACAAATTGCATGCATTCTTTTTTCCTTTTGCTACATCATACAGCATAATATACAGAATTATGCTTTCATTATTTTGCTACATTGTAGCGGTTAACAGGTGACTCTGTGAAGCCACAATGTTGAACAAATATGATACAAAGGGTCTCAAAGCAACGCATAGCGCATTTTGCTCTTTTAAATCTAATGTTATAGAATCATGGAACCTGCCGACAGATCGGCCCCATTCGGCCCCCGTCTACTCGCCCGTTTCTCCTGCTGTAAAGACTCAAACCTTAATCAGTCGTTGGTCTTGTCTTAGATTCAGGAGCCGTATGTCTATCCCATGCATGTTTAATACCCTCACCTTAATAACATCACTCATCCTAGGATAAATTTTCACTTCCAGCATTATAGATATTACCTATTGCTACTTAGACTCAGGTATTGTCTTCTCCCATGTGCTCCTTTTTGTATTTACATAAAACATTTTCCCCAGTATGTCCCAATATCTAACAAATCAAGTTAAAAAAAGAAAGGAACAGAAACAAAATTTTCTTAAAAGGCCTTTATAAATGTATCCCATACATGTGTTTGTACATACATGTAGATTGAACATGAGGTCTATGTAGGTGACTGTACACAACATATGCCAGGGTCGGCACGCTTAGATGGTGGAATTAAATGCCATAGTAATATGAGGAAAAACTCAAATGGAGAAAATATATTTTATATTTATTTGAGGGACTTTGAGAGGTGAGATTGCACCTGTGACATGATCTTGACATGTTGGTAGTTACGCTGACAAGCTGCTCTACCACGTATGTATGGATATGTGGTTGGAACTCCTGAGCCTGCTTTGCCAACGACTTGTCTCATTTGTGGTTGGAACTGAAATGATTTAGGCCCCGCCCACTTGATTCAGCCACGCCTATTATTGCATCATCTGCCTGTTTGTCTCGCTGGCTACACCATGGAGTCCAAGACCATCATCCTACACTGACCTCCACCAGAGGATTTTCATGTTATCTGTAAACTGAACTTCCAATTTAACGTGTCAATAAAATTCTGTTAACATTTAGTATAGTTCATGCTGTTTATTTAAAAATATTATTATTTCCCACAAATAACGTATGATATTTAGCAATTATCAGTTAATGTTCTAAGATAACGGGTCAGTTTAATTTGATCAAGGGCAATATCAACGTACTGAGAGCAACAGCTACATTTGGAACGTTGGAACCAATGGAATGTTCTATCAGGTCTATCACCATAGCAACCATAGGAATGGTCTAAGCAGAAGAACCAGGTCAATGGTTGCCATGGTGATAAGATCAACATTGAAACTTTGCACCAAAAAGGAATCATTTTGTTTTCCGTGTATTCTGCGCGACTTTTCAAGCCAGAAATGAAACAGAACCGAAATATCCATTTATGAAATATTACTTTTTACCTTTTGTTTTTTTTTTATTAAACAAAAATCCATTTCTGTAAGATTAAGCCAGGCTTTAAGGGACTTGTCTCATTTGTGGTTGGAACTGAAATGATTTAGACCCCGCCCACTTGATGCAGCCACGCCCACTATTGCATCATCAGCCTCTGTGATGTCATCATAGGAGGTTATATAAAGCAGGTGAAACTCAGACACTTCTCATTGCTCAGCAGAGCAGGCGAGTGAGAAGATGTTAGATACTCTTCTGATAATCGTGGGGTGCCTCTGCACCTTCATGATGCTTTTATTACTTGTTGGATTAGGAAAACGTAGTGGAGGACGAAAGGCAAATGAAGCCGACCTCTACCTAGAGATTATGTTCGCAATCGAACGCACAAACCACACCATGTTCCAGATACAGACCATAACGGGTCAGTTTAATTTGATCAACGTACTGAGAGCAACTGCTACGTTTGGAACGTTGGAACCAATGGAATGTTCTATCAGTTCTATCACCATAGCAACCATAGGAATGGTCTAAGCAGAAGAACCAAGTCAATGGTTGCCACGGTGATAAGATCAACATTGAAACTTTGCACCAAAAAAGAATCATTTTGTTTTCTGTGTATTCTGCGCGACTTTGGAAGCTAGAAATGAAACAGAACCGAAATATCCATTTATGAAATCTTACTTTTTACCTTTTGGAGGTTTTTTTTTAAACAAAAATCCATTTCAGCAAGATTAAGCCGGGCTTTAAGTGACTTACTTAAAATTGAAATTGATGTTTTAGCTAACTGAAGACTATTTAAAATTATGAAGCGTGGCAGTTAACGCCGTGATGACTCCATTAAAAACTATTTCAGCCAATCAAACATTTTCAGGGGGAGTCTTGTTTTTTTCGAGAGGCTCCAACCGTTCCTTGGCCTCCCCTTATAGACTTTTTACGTAAAAAGTGTGTGTGTGTGTGTGTGTGTGTAACAGAACATATACATGTCACAAATTGCATGCATTCTTTTTTCCTTTTGCTACATCATACAGCATAATATACAGAATTATGCTTTCATTATTTTGCTACATTGTAGCGGTTAACAGGTGACTCTGTGAAGCCACAATGTTGAACAAATATGATACAAAGGGTCTCAAAGCAACGCATAGCGCATTTTGCTCTTTTAAATCTAATGTTATAGAATCATGGAACCTGCCGACAGATCGGCCCCATTCGGCCCCCGTCTACTCGCCCGTTTCTCCTGCTGTAAAGACTCAAACCTTAATCAGTCGTTGGTCTTGTCTTAGATTCAGGAGCCGTATGTCTATCCCATGCATGTTTAATACCCTCACCTTAATAACATCACTCATCCTAGGATAAATTTTCACTTCCAGCATTATAGATATTACCTATTGCTACTTAGACTCAGGTATTGTCTTCTCCCATGTGCTCCTTTTTGTATTTACATAAAACATTTTCCCCAGTATGTCCCAATATCTAACAAATCAAGTTAAAAAAAGAAAGGAACAGAAACAACATTTTCTTAAAAGGCCTTTATAAATGTATCCCATACATGTGTTTGTACATACATGTAGATTGAACATGAGGTCTATGTAGGTGACTGTACACAACATATGCCAGGGTCGGCACGCTTAGATGGTGGAATTAAATGCCATAGTAATATGAGGAAAAACTCAAATGGAGAAAATATATTTTATATTTATTTGAGGGACTTTGAGAGGTGAGATTGCACCTGTGACATGATCTTGACATGTTGGTAGTTACGCTGACAAGCTGCTCTACCACGCATGTATGGATATGTGGTTGGCCCTCCTGAGCCTGCTTTGCCAACGACTTGTCTCATTTGTGGTTGGAACTGAAATGATTTAGGCCCCGCCCACTTGATTCAGCCACGCCTATTATTGCATCATCTGCCTGTTTGTCTCGCTGGCTACACCATGGAGTCCAAGACCATCATCCTACACTGACCTCCACCGGAGGATTTTCATGTTATCTGTAAACTGAACTTCCAATTTAACGTGTCAATAAAATTCTGTTAACATTTAGTATAGTTCATGCTGTTTATTTAAAAATATTATTATTTCCCACAAATAACGTATGATATTTAGCAATTATCAGTTAATGTTCTAAGATAACGGGTCAGTTTAATTGGATCAAGGGCAATATCAACGTACTGAGAGCAACAGCTACATTTGGAACGTTGGAACCAATGGAATGTTCTATCAGGTCTATCACCATAGCAACCATAGGAATGGTCTAAGCAGAAGAACCAGGTCAATGGTTGCCATGGTGATAAGATCAACATTGAAACTTTGCACCAAAAAGGAATCATTTTGTTTTCCGTGTATTCTGCGCGACTTTTCAAGCCAGAAATGAAACAGAACCGAAATATCCATTTATGAAATATTACTTTTTACCTTTTGTTTTTTTTTTTATTAAACAAAAATCCATTTCTGTAAGATTAAGCCAGGCTTTAAGGGACTTGTCTCATTTGTGGTTGGAACTGAAATGATTTAGACCCCGCCCACTCGATGCAGCCACGCCCACTATTGCATCATCAGCCTCTGTGATGTCATCATAGGAGGTTATATAAAGCAGGTGAAACTCAGACACTTCTCATTGCTCAGCAGAGCAGGCGAGTGAGAAGATGTTAGATACTCTTCTGATAATCGTGGGGTGCCTCTGCACCTTCATGATGCTTTTATTACTTGTTGGATTAGGAAAACGTAGTGGAGGACGAAAGGCAAATGAAGCCGACCTCTACCTAGAGATTATGTTCGCAATCGAACGCACAAACCACACCATGTTCCAGATACAGACCATAACGGGTCAGTTTAATTTGATCAACGTACTGAGAGCAACTGCTACGTTTGGAACGTTGGAACCAATGCAATGTTCTATCAGTTCTATCACCATAGCAACCATAGGAATGGTCTAAGCAGAAGAACCAAGTCAATGGTTGCCACGGTGATAAGATCAACATTGAAACTTTGCACCAAAAAGGAATCATTTTGTTTTCTGTGTATTCTGCGCGACTTTGGAAGCTAGAAATGAAACAGAACCGAAATATCCATTTATGAAATCTTACTTTTTACCTTTTGGAGGTTTTTTTTTAAACAAAAATCCATTTCAGCAAGATTAAGCCGGGCTTTAAGTGACTTACTTAAAATTGAAATTGATGTTTTAGCTAACTGAAGACTATTTAAAATTATGAAGCGTGGCAGTTAACGCCGTGATGACTCCATTAAAAACTATTTCAGCCAATCAAACATTTTCAGGGGGAGTCTTGTTTTTTTCGAGAGGCTCCAACCGTTCCTTGGCCTCCCCTTATAGACTTTTTACGTAAAAAGTGTGTGTGTGTGTGTGTGTGTGTGTGTGTAACAGAACATATACATGTCACAAATTGCATGCATTCTTTTTTCCTTTTGCTACATCATACAGCATAATATACAGAATTATGCTTTCATTATTTTGCTACATTGTAGCGGTTAACAGGTGACTCTGTGAAGCCACAATGTTGAACAAATATGATACAAAGGGTCTCAAAGCAACGCATAGCGCATTTTGCTCTTTTAAATCTAATGTTATAGAATCATGGAACCTGCCGACAGATCGGCCCCATTCGGCCCCCGTCTACTCGCCCGTTTCTCCTGCTGTAAAGACTCAAACCTTAATCAGTCGTTGGTCTTGTCTTAGATTCAGGAGCCGTATGTCTATCCCATGCATGTTTAATACCCTCACCTTAATAACATCACTCATCCTAGGATAAATTTTCACTTCCAGCATTAGAGATATTACCTATTGCTACTTAGACTCAGGTATTGTCTTCTCCCATGTGCTCCTTTTTGTATTTACATAAAACATTTTCCCCAGTATGTCCCAATATCTAACAAATCAAGTTAAAAAAAGAAAGGAACAGAAACAACATTTTCTTAAAAGGCCTTTATAAATGTATCCCATACATGTGTTTGTACATACATGTAGATTGAACATGAGGTCTATGTAGGTGACTGTACACAACATATGCCAGGGTCGGCACGCTTAGATGGTGGAATTAAATGCCATAGTAATATGAGGAAAAACTCAAATGGAGAAAATATATTTTATATTTATTTGAGGGACTTTGAGAGGTGAGATTGCACCTGTGACATGATCTTGACATGTTGGTAGTTACGCTGACAAGCTGCTCTACCACGCATGTATGGATATGTGGTTGGCCCTCCTGAGCCTGCTTTGCCAACGACTTGTCTCATTTGTGGTTGGAACTGAAATTATTTAGGCCCCGCCCACTTGATTCAGCCACGCCTATTATTGCATCATCTGCCTGTTTGTCTCGCTGGCTACACCATGGAGTCCAAGACCATCATCCTACACTGACCTCCACCGGAGGATTTTCATGTTATCTGTAAACTGAACTTCCAATTTAACGTGTCAATAAAATTCTGTTAACATTTAGTATAGTTCATGCTGTTTATTTAAAAATATTATTATTTCCCACAAATAACGTATGATATTTAGCAATTATCAGTTAATGTTCTAAGATAACGGGTCAGTTTAATTGGATCAAGGGCAATATCAACGTACTGAGAGCAACAGCTACATTTGGAACGTTGGAACCAATGGAATGTTCTATCAGGTCTATCACCATAGCAACCATAGGAATGGTCTAAGCAGAAGAACCAGGTCAATGGTTGCCATGGTGATAAGATCAACATTGAAACTTTGCACCAAAAAGGAATCATTTTGTTTTCCGTGTATTCTGCGCGACTTTTCAAGCCAGAAATGAAACAGAACCGAAATATCCATTTATGAAATATTACTTTTTACCTTTTGTTTTTTTTTTATTAAACAAAAATCCATTTCTGTAAGATTAAGCCAGGCTTTAAGGGACTTGTCTCATTTGTGGTTGGAACTGAAATGATTTAGACCCCGCCCACTTGATGCAGCCACGCCCACTATTGCATCATCAGCCTCTGTGATGTCATCATAGGAGGTTATATAAAGCAGGTGAAACTCAGACACTTCTCATTGCTCAGCAGAGCAGGCGAGTGAGAAGATGTTAGATACTCTTCTGATAATCGTGGGGTGCCTCTGCACCTTCATGATGCTTTTATTACTTGTTGGATTAGGAAAACGTAGTGGAGGACGAAAGGCAAATGAAGCCGACCTCTACCTAGAGATTATGTTCGCAATCGAACGCACAAACCACACCATGTTCCAGATACAGACCATAACGGGTCAGTTTAATTTGATCAACGTACTGAGAGCAACTGCTACGTTTGGAACGTTGGAACCAATGCAATGTTCTATCAGTTCTATCACCATAGCAACCATAGGAATGGTCTAAGCAGAAGAACCAAGTCAATGGTTGCCACGGTGATAAGATCAACATTGAAACTTTGCACCAAAAAGGAATCATTTTGTTTTCTGTGTATTCTGCGCGACTTTGGAAGCTAGAAATGAAACAGAACCGAAATATCCATTTATGAAATCTTACTTTTTACCTTTTGGAGGTTTTTTTTTAAACAAAAATCCATTTCAGCAAGATTAAGCCGGGCTTTAAGTGACTTACTTAAAATTGAAATTGATGTTTTAGCTAACTGAAGACTATTTAAAATTATGAAGCGTGGCAGTTAACGCCGTGATGACTCCATTAAAAACTATTTCAGCCAATCAAACATTTTCAGGGGGAGTCTTGTTTTTTTCGAGAGGCTCCAACCGTTCCTTGGCCTCCCCTTATAGACTTTTTACGTAAAAAGTGTGTGTGTGTGTGTGTGTGTAACAGAACATATACATGTCACAAATTGCATGCATTCTTTTTTCCTTTTGCTACATCATACAGCATAATATACAGAATTATGCTTTCATTATTTTGCTACATTGTAGCGGTTAACAGGTGACTCTGTGAAGCCACAATGTTGAACAAATATGATACAAAGGGTCTCAAAGCAACGCATAGCGCATTTTGCTCTTTTAAATCTAATGTTATAGAATCATGGAACCTGCCGACAGATCGGCCCCATTCGGCCCCCGTCTACTCGCCCGTTTCTCCTGCTGTAAAGACTCAAACCTTAATCAGTCGTTGGTCTTGTCTTAGATTCAGGAGCCGTATGTCTATCCCATGCATGTTTAATACCCTCACCTTAATAACATCACTCATCCTAGGATAAATTTTCACTTCCAGCATTATAGATATTACCTATTGCTACTTAGACTCAGGTATTGTCTTCTCCCATGTGCTCCTTTTTGTATTTACATAAAACATTTTCCCCAGTATGTCCCAATATCTAACAAATCAAGTTAAAAAAAGAAAGGAACAGAAACAACATTTTCTTAAAAGGCCTTTATAAATGTATCCCATACATGTGTTTGTACATACATGTAGATTGAACATGAGGTCTATGTAGGTGACTGTACACAACATATGCCAGGGTCGGCACGCTTAGATGGTGGAATTAAATGCCATAGTAATATGAGGAAAAACTCAAATGGAGAAAATATATTTTATATTTATTTGAGGGACTTTGAGAGGTGAGATTGCACCTGTGACATGATCTTGACATGTTGGTAGTTACGCTGACAAGCTGCTCTACCACGCATGTATGGATATGTGGTTGGCCCTCCTGAGCCTGCTTTGCCAACGACTTGTCTCATTTGTGGTTGGAACTGAAATGATTTAGGCCCCGCCCACTTGATTCAGCCACGCCTATTATTGCATCATCTGCCTGTTTGTCTCGCTGGCTACACCATGGAGTCCAAGACCATCATCCTACACTGACCTCCACCGGAGGATTTTCATGTTATCTGTAAACTGAACTTCCAATTTAACGTGTCAATAAAATTCTGTTAACATTTAGTATAGTTCATGCTGTTTATTTAAAAATATTATTATTTCCCACAAATAACGTATGATATTTAGCAATTATCAGTTAATGTTCTAAGATAACGGGTCAGTTTAATTGGATCAAGGGCAATATCAACGTACTGAGAGCAACAGCTACATTTGGAACGTTGGAACCAATGGAATGTTCTATCAGGTCTATCACCATAGCAACCATAGGAATGGTCTAAGCAGAAGAACCAGGTCAATGGTTGCCATGGTGATAAGATCAACATTGAAACTTTGCACCAAAAAGGAATCATTTTGTTTTCCGTGTATTCTGCGCGACTTTTCAAGCCAGAAATGAAACAGAACCGAAATATCCATTTATGAAATATTACTTTTTACCTTTTGTTTTTTTTTTTATTAAACAAAAATCCATTTCTGTAAGATTAAGCCAGGCTTTAAGGGACTTGTCTCATTTGTGGTTGGAACTGAAATGATTTAGACCCCGCCCACTCGATGCAGCCACGCCCACTATTGCATCATCAGCCTCTGTGATGTCATCATAGGAGGTTATATAAAGCAGGTGAAACTCAGACACTTCTCATTGCTCAGCAGAGCAGGCGAGTGAGAAGATGTTAGATACTCTTCTGATAATCGTGGGGTGCCTCTGCACCTTCATGATGCTTTTATTACTTGTTGGATTAGGAAAACGTAGTGGAGGACGAAAGGCAAATGAAGCCGACCTCTACCTAGAGATTATGTTCGCAATCGAACGCACAAACCACACCATGTTCCAGATACAGACCATAACGGGTCAGTTTAATTTGATCAACGTACTGAGAGCAACTGCTACGTTTGGAACGTTGGAACCAATGCAATGTTCTATCAGTTCTATCACCATAGCAACCATAGGAATGGTCTAAGCAGAAGAACCAAGTCAATGGTTGCCACGGTGATAAGATCAACATTGAAACTTTGCACCAAAAAGGAATCATTTTGTTTTCTGTGTATTCTGCGCGACTTTGGAAGCTAGAAATGAAACAGAACCGAAATATCCATTTATGAAATCTTACTTTTTACCTTTTGGAGGTTTTTTTTTAAACAAAAATCCATTTCAGCAAGATTAAGCCGGGCTTTAAGTGACTTACTTAAAATTGAAATTGATGTTTTAGCTAACTGAAGACTATTTAAAATTATGAAGCGTGGCAGTTAACGCCGTGATGACTCCATTAAAAACTATTTCAGCCAATCAAACATTTTCAGGGGGAGTCTTGTTTTTTTCGAGAGGCTCCAACCGTTCCTTGGCCTCCCCTTATAGACTTTTTACGTAAAAAGTGTGTGTGTGTGTGTGTGTGTGTGTGTGTAACAGAACATATACATGTCACAAATTGCATGCATTCTTTTTTCCTTTTGCTACATCATACAGCATAATATACAGAATTATGCTTTCATTATTTTGCTACATTGTAGCGGTTAACAGGTGACTCTGTGAAGCCACAATGTTGAACAAATATGATACAAAGGGTCTCAAAGCAACGCATAGCGCATTTTGCTCTTTTAAATCTAATGTTATAGAATCATGGAACCTGCCGACAGATCGGCCCCATTCGGCCCCCGTCTACTCGCCCGTTTCTCCTGCTGTAAAGACTCAAACCTTAATCAGTCGTTGGTCTTGTCTTAGATTCAGGAGCCGTATGTCTATCCCATGCATGTTTAATACCCTCACCTTAATAACATCACTCATCCTAGGATAAATTTTCACTTCCAGCATTAGAGATATTACCTATTGCTACTTAGACTCAGGTATTGTCTTCTCCCATGTGCTCCTTTTTGTATTTACATAAAACATTTTCCCCAGTATGTCCCAATATCTAACAAATCAAGTTAAAAAAAGAAAGGAACAGAAACAACATTTTCTTAAAAGGCCTTTATAAATGTATCCCATACATGTGTTTGTACATACATGTAGATTGAACATGAGGTCTATGTAGGTGACTGTACACAACATATGCCAGGGTCGGCACGCTTAGATGGTGGAATTAAATGCCATAGTAATATGAGGAAAAACTCAAATGGAGAAAATATATTTTATATTTATTTGAGGGACTTTGAGAGGTGAGATTGCACCTGTGACATGATCTTGACATGTTGGTAGTTACGCTGACAAGCTGCTCTACCACGCATGTATGGATATGTGGTTGGCCCTCCTGAGCCTGCTTTGCCAACGACTTGTCTCATTTGTGGTTGGAACTGAAATTATTTAGGCCCCGCCCACTTGATTCAGCCACGCCTATTATTGCATCATCTGCCTGTTTGTCTCGCTGGCTACACCATGGAGTCCAAGACCATCATCCTACACTGACCTCCACCGGAGGATTTTCATGTTATCTGTAAACTGAACTTCCAATTTAACGTGTCAATAAAATTCTGTTAACATTTAGTATAGTTCATGCTGTTTATTTAAAAATATTATTATTTCCCACAAATAACGTATGATATTTAGCAATTATCAGTTAATGTTCTAAGATAACGGGTCAGTTTAATTGGATCAAGGGCAATATCAACGTACTGAGAGCAACAGCTACATTTGGAACGTTGGAACCAATGGAATGTTCTATCAGGTCTATCACCATAGCAACCATAGGAATGGTCTAAGCAGAAGAACCAGGTCAATGGTTGCCATGGTGATAAGATCAACATTGAAACTTTGCACCAAAAAGGAATCATTTTGTTTTCCGTGTATTCTGCGCGACTTTTCAAGCCAGAAATGAAACAGAACCGAAATATCCATTTATGAAATATTACTTTTTACCTTTTGTTTTTTTTTTATTAAACAAAAATCCATTTCTGTAAGATTAAGCCAGGCTTTAAGGGACTTGTCTCATTTGTGGTTGGAACTGAAATGATTTAGACCCCGCCCACTTGATGCAGCCACGCCCACTATTGCATCATCAGCCTCTGTGATGTCATCATAGGAGGTTATATAAAGCAGGTGAAACTCAGACACTTCTCATTGCTCAGCAGAGCAGGCGAGTGAGAAGATGTTAGATACTCTTCTGATAATCGTGGGGTGCCTCTGCACCTTCATGATGCTTTTATTACTTGTTGGATTAGGAAAACGTAGTGGAGGACGAAAGGCAAATGAAGCCGACCTCTACCTAGAGATTATGTTCGCAATCGAACGCACAAACCACACCATGTTCCAGATACAGACCATAACGGGTCAGTTTAATTTGATCAACGTACTGAGAGCAACTGCTACGTTTGGAACGTTGGAACCAATGGAATGTTCTATCAGTTCTATCACCATAGCAACCATAGGAATGGTCTAAGCAGAAGAACCAAGTCAATGGTTGCCACGGTGATAAGATCAACATTGAAACTTTGCACCAAAAAGGAATCATTTTGTTTTCTGTGTATTCTGCGCGACTTTGGAAGCTAGAAATGAAACAGAACCGAAATATCCATTTATGAAATCTTACTTTTTACCTTTTGGAGGTTTTTTTTTAAACAAAAATCCATTTCAGCAAGATTAAGCCGGGCTTTAAGTGACTTACTTAAAATTGAAATTGATGTTTTAGCTAACTGAAGACTATTTAAAATTATGAAGCGTGGCAGTTAACGCCGTGATGACTCCATTAAAAACTATTTCAGCCAATCAAACATTTTCAGGGGGAGTCTTGTTTTTTTCGAGAGGCTCCAACCGTTCCTTGGCCTCCCCTTATAGACTTTTTACGTAAAAAGTGTGTGTGTGTGTGTCTGTGTAACAGAACATATACATGTCACAAATTGCATGCATTCTTTTTTCCTTTTGCTACATCATACAGCATAATATACAGAATTATGCTTTCATTATTTTGCTACATTGTAGCGGTTAACAGGTGACTCTGTGAAGCCACAATGTTGAACAAATATGATACAAAGGGTCTCAAAGCAACGCATAGCGCATTTTGCTCTTTTAAATCTAATGTTATAGAATCATGGAACCTGCCGACAGATCGGCCCCATTCGGCCCCCGTCTACTCGCCCGTTTCTCCTGCTGTAAAGACTCAAACCTTAATCAGTCGTTGGTCTTGTCTTAGATTCAGGAGCCGTATGTCTATCCCATGCATGTTTAATACCCTCACCTTAATAACATCACTCATCCTAGGATAAATTTTCACTTCCAGCATTATAGATATTACCTATTGCTACTTAGACTCAGGTATTGTCTTCTCCCATGTGCTCCTTTTTGTATTTACATAAAACATTTTCCCCAGTATGTCCCAATATCTAACAAATCAAGTTAAAAAAAGAAAGGAACAGAAACAACATTTTCTTAAAAGGCCTTTATAAATGTATCCCATACATGTGTTTGTACATACATGTAGATTGAACATGAGGTCTATGTAGGTGACTGTACACAACATATGCCAGGGTCGGCACGCTTAGATGGTGGAATTAAATGCCATAGTAATATGAGGAAAAACTCAAATGGAGAAAATATATTTTATATTTATTTGAGGGACTTTGAGAGGTGAGATTGCACCTGTGACATGATCTTGACATGTTGGTAGTTACGCTGACAAGCTGCTCTACCACGCATGTATGGATATGTGGTTGGCCCTCCTGAGCCTGCTTTGCCAACGACTTGTCTCATTTGTGGTTGGAACTGAAATGATTTAGGCCCCGCCCACTTGATTCAGCCACGCCTATTATTGCATCATCTGCCTGTTTGTCTCGCTGGCTACACCATGGAGTCCAAGACCATCATCCTACACTGACCTCCACCGGAGGATTTTCATGTTATCTGTAAACTGAACTTCCAATTTAACGTGTCAATAAAATTCTGTTAACATTTAGTATAGTTCATGCTGTTTATTTAAAAATATTATTATTTCCCACAAATAACGTATGATATTTAGCAATTATCAGTTAATGTTCTAAGATAACGGGTCAGTTTAATTGGATCAAGGGCAATATCAACGTACTGAGAGCAACAGCTACATTTGGAACGTTGGAACCAATGGAATGTTCTATCAGGTCTATCACCATAGCAACCATAGGAATGGTCTAAGCAGAAGAACCAGGTCAATGGTTGCCATGGTGATAAGATCAACATTGAAACTTTGCACCAAAAAGGAATCATTTTGTTTTCCGTGTATTCTGCGCGACTTTTCAAGCCAGAAATGAAACAGAACCGAAATATCCATTTATGAAATATTACTTTTTACCTTTTGTTTTTTTTTTTATTAAACAAAAATCCATTTCTGTAAGATTAAGCCAGGCTTTAAGGGACTTGTCTCATTTGTGGTTGGAACTGAAATGATTTAGACCCCGCCCACTCGATGCAGCCACGCCCACTATTGCATCATCAGCCTCTGTGATGTCATCATAGGAGGTTATATAAAGCAGGTGAAACTCAGACACTTCTCATTGCTCAGCAGAGCAGGCGAGTGAGAAGATGTTAGATACTCTTCTGATAATCGTGGGGTGCCTCTGCACCTTCATGATGCTTTTATTACTTGTTGGATTAGGAAAACGTAGTGGAGGACGAAAGGCAAATGAAGCCGACCTCTACCTAGAGATTATGTTCGCAATCGAACGCACAAACCACACCATGTTCCAGATACAGACCATAACGGGTCAGTTTAATTTGATCAACGTACTGAGAGCAACTGCTACGTTTGGAACGTTGGAACCAATGCAATGTTCTATCAGTTCTATCACCATAGCAACCATAGGAATGGTCTAAGCAGAAGAACCAAGTCAATGGTTGCCACGGTGATAAGATCAACATTGAAACTTTGCACCAAAAAGGAATCATTTTGTTTTCTGTGTATTCTGCGCGACTTTGGAAGCTAGAAATGAAACAGAACCGAAATATCCATTTATGAAATCTTACTTTTTACCTTTTGGAGGTTTTTTTTTAAACAAAAATCCATTTCAGCAAGATTAAGCCGGGCTTTAAGTGACTTACTTAAAATTGAAATTGATGTTTTAGCTAACTGAAGACTATTTAAAATTATGAAGCGTGGCAGTTAACGCCGTGATGACTCCATTAAAAACTATTTCAGCCAATCAAACATTTTCAGGGGGAGTCTTGTTTTTTTCGAGAGGCTCCAACCGTTCCTTGGCCTCCCCTTATAGACTTTTTACGTAAAAAGTGTGTGTGTGTGTGTGTGTGTAACAGAACATATACATGTCACAAATTGCATGCATTCTTTTTTCCTTTTGCTACATCATACAGCATAATATACAGAATTATGCTTTCATTATTTTGCTACATTGTAGCGGTTAACAGGTGACTCTGTGAAGCCACAATGTTGAACAAATATGATACAAAGGGTCTCAAAGCAACGCATAGCGCATTTTGCTCTTTTAAATCTAATGTTATAGAATCATGGAACCTGCCGACAGATCGGCCCCATTCGGCCCCCGTCTACTCGCCCGTTTCTCCTGCTGTAAAGACTCAAACCTTAATCAGTCGTTGGTCTTGTCTTAGATTCAGGAGCCGTATGTCTATCCCATGCATGTTTAATACCCTCACCTTAATAACATCACTCATCCTAGGATAAATTTTCACTTCCAGCATTAGAGATATTACCTATTGCTACTTAGACTCAGGTATTGTCTTCTCCCATGTGCTCCTTTTTGTATTTACATAAAACATTTTCCCCAGTATGTCCCAATATCTAACAAATCAAGTTAAAAAAAGAAAGGAACAGAAACAACATTTTCTTAAAAGGCCTTTATAAATGTATCCCATACATGTGTTTGTACATACATGTAGATTGAACATGAGGTCTATGTAGGTGACTGTACACAACATATGCCAGGGTCGGCACGCTTAGATGGTGGAATTAAATGCCATAGTAATATGAGGAAAAACTCAAATGGAGAAAATATATTTTATATTTATTTGAGGGACTTTGAGAGGTGAGATTGCACCTGTGACATGATCTTGACATGTTGGTAGTTACGCTGACAAGCTGCTCTACCACGCATGTATGGATATGTGGTTGGCCCTCCTGAGCCTGCTTTGCCAACGACTTGTCTCATTTGTGGTTGGAACTGAAATTATTTAGGCCCCGCCCACTTGATTCAGCCACGCCTATTATTGCATCATCTGCCTGTTTGTCTCGCTGGCTACACCATGGAGTCCAAGACCATCATCCTACACTGACCTCCACCGGAGGATTTTCATGTTATCTGTAAACTGAACTTCCAATTTAACGTGTCAATAAAATTCTGTTAACATTTAGTATAGTTCATGCTGTTTATTTAAAAATATTATTATTTCCCACAAATAACGTATGATATTTAGCAATTATCAGTTAATGTTCTAAGATAACGGGTCAGTTTAATTGGATCAAGGGCAATATCAACGTACTGAGAGCAACAGCTACATTTGGAACGTTGGAACCAATGGAATGTTCTATCAGGTCTATCACCATAGCAACCATAGGAATGGTCTAAGCAGAAGAACCAGGTCAATGGTTGCCATGGTGATAAGATCAACATTGAAACTTTGCACCAAAAAGGAATCATTTTGTTTTCCGTGTATTCTGCGCGACTTTTCAAGCCAGAAATGAAACAGAACCGAAATATCCATTTATGAAATATTACTTTTTACCTTTTGTTTTTTTTTTATTAAACAAAAATCCATTTCTGTAAGATTAAGCCAGGCTTTAAGGGACTTGTCTCATTTGTGGTTGGAACTGAAATGATTTAGACCCCGCCCACTTGATGCAGCCACGCCCACTATTGCATCATCAGCCTCTGTGATGTCATCATAGGAGGTTATATAAAGCAGGTGAAACTCAGACACTTCTCATTGCTCAGCAGAGCAGGCGAGTGAGAAGATGTTAGATACTCTTCTGATAATCGTGGGGTGCCTCTGCACCTTCATGATGCTTTTATTACTTGTTGGATTAGGAAAACGTAGTGGAGGACGAAAGGCAAATGAAGCCGACCTCTACCTAGAGATTATGTTCGCAATCGAACGCACAAACCACACCATGTTCCAGATACAGACCATAACGGGTCAGTTTAATTTGATCAACGTACTGAGAGCAACTGCTACGTTTGGAACGTTGGAACCAATGGAATGTTCTATCAGTTCTATCACCATAGCAACCATAGGAATGGTCTAAGCAGAAGAACCAAGTCAATGGTTGCCACGGTGATAAGATCAACATTGAAACTTTGCACCAAAAAGGAATCATTTTGTTTTCTGTGTATTCTGCGCGACTTTGGAAGCTAGAAATGAAACAGAACCGAAATATCCATTTATGAAATCTTACTTTTTACCTTTTGGAGGTTTTTTTTTAAACAAAAATCCATTTCAGCAAGATTAAGCCGGGCTTTAAGTGACTTACTTAAAATTGAAATTGATGTTTTAGCTAACTGAAGACTATTTAAAATTATGAAGCGTGGCAGTTAACGCCGTGATGACTCCATTAAAAACTATTTCAGCCAATCAAACATTTTCAGGGGGAGTCTTGTTTTTTTCGAGAGGCTCCAACCGTTCCTTGGCCTCCCCTTATAGACTTTTTACGTAAAAAGTGTGTGTGTGTGTGTGTGTGTAACAGAACATATACATGTCACAAATTGCATGCATTCTTTTTTCCTTTTGCTACATCATACAGCATAATATACAGAATTATGCTTTCATTATTTTGCTACATTGTAGCGGTTAACAGGTGACTCTGTGAAGCCACAATGTTGAACAAATATGATACAAAGGGTCTCAAAGCAACGCATAGCGCATTTTGCTCTTTTAAATCTAATGTTATAGAATCATGGAACCTGCCGACAGATCGGCCCCATTCGGCCCCCGTCTACTCGCCCGTTTCTCCTGCTGTAAAGACTCAAACCTTAATCAGTCGTTGGTCTTGTCTTAGATTCAGGAGCCGTATGTCTATCCCATGCATGTTTAATACCCTCACCTTAATAACATCACTCATCCTAGGATAAATTTTCACTTCCAGCATTATAGATATTACCTATTGCTACTTAGACTCAGGTATTGTCTTCTCCCATGTGCTCCTTTTTGTATTTACATAAAACATTTTCCCCAGTATGTCCCAATATCTAACAAATCAAGTTAAAAAAAGAAAGGAACAGAAACAACATTTTCTTAAAAGGCCTTTATAAATGTATCCCATACATGTGTTTGTACATACATGTAGATTGAACATGAGGTCTATGTAGGTGACTGTACACAACATATGCCAGGGTCGGCACGCTTAGATGGTGGAATTAAATGCCATAGTAATATGAGGAAAAACTCAAATGGAGAAAATATATTTTATATTTATTTGAGGGACTTTGAGAGGTGAGATTGCACCTGTGACATGATCTTGACATGTTGGTAGTTACGCTGACAAGCTGCTCTACCACGCATGTATGGATATGTGGTTGGCCCTCCTGAGCCTGCTTTGCCAACGACTTGTCTCATTTGTGGTTGGAACTGAAATGATTTAGGCCCCGCCCACTTGATTCAGCCACGCCTATTATTGCATCATCTGCCTGTTTGTCTCGCTGGCTACACCATGGAGTCCAAGACCATCATCCTACACTGACCTCCACCGGAGGATTTTCATGTTATCTGTAAACTGAACTTCCAATTTAACGTGTCAATAAAATTCTGTTAACATTTAGTATAGTTCATGCTGTTTATTTAAAAATATTATTATTTCCCACAAATAACGTATGATATTTAGCAATTATCAGTTAATGTTCTAAGATAACGGGTCAGTTTAATTGGATCAAGGGCAATATCAACGTACTGAGAGCAACAGCTACATTTGGAACGTTGGAACCAATGGAATGTTCTATCAGGTCTATCACCATAGCAACCATAGGAATGGTCTAAGCAGAAGAACCAGGTCAATGGTTGCCATGGTGATAAGATCAACATTGAAACTTTGCACCAAAAAGGAATCATTTTGTTTTCCGTGTATTCTGCGCGACTTTTCAAGCCAGAAATGAAACAGAACCGAAATATCCATTTATGAAATATTACTTTTTACCTTTTGTTTTTTTTTTATTAAACAAAAATCCATTTCTGTAAGATTAAGCCAGGCTTTAAGGGACTTGTCTCATTTGTGGTTGGAACTGAAATGATTTAGACCCCGCCCACTTGATGCAGCCACGCCCACTATTGCATCATCAGCCTCTGTGATGTCATCATAGGAGGTTATATAAAGCAGGTGAAACTCAGACACTTCTCATTGCTCAGCAGAGCAGGCGAGTGAGAAGATGTTAGATACTCTTCTGATAATCGTGGGGTGCCTCTGCACCTTCATGATGCTTTTATTACTTGTTGGATTAGGAAAACGTAGTGGAGGACGAAAGGCAAATGAAGCCGACCTCTACCTAGAGATTATGTTCGCAATCGAACGCACAAACCACACCATGTTCCAGATACAGACCATAACGGGTCAGTTTAATTTGATCAACGTACTGAGAGCAACTGCTACGTTTGGAACATTGGAACCAATGGAATGTTCTATCAGTTCTATCACCATAGCAACCATAGGAATGGTCTAAGCAGAAGAACCAAGTCAATGGTTGCCACGGTGATAAGATCAACATTGAAACTTTGCACCAAAAAGGAATCATTTTGTTTTCTGTGTATTCTGCGCGACTTTGGAAGCTAGAAATGAAACAGAACCGAAATATCCATTTATGAAATCTTACTTTTTACCTTTTGGAGGTTTTTTTTTAAACAAAAATCCATTTCAGCAAGATTAAGCCGGGCTTTAAGTGACTTACTTAAAATTGAAATTGATGTTTTAGCTAACTGAAGACTATTTAAAATTATGAAGCGTGGCAGTTAACGCCGTGATGACTCCATTAAAAACTATTTCAGCCAATCAAACATTTTCAGGGGGAGTCTTGTTTTTTTCGAGAGGCTCCAACCGTTCCTTGGCCTCCCCTTATAGACATTTTACGTAAAAAGTGTGTGTGTGTGTGTGTGTGTAACAGAACATATACATGTCACAAATTGCATGCATTCTTTTTTCCTTTTGCTACATCATACAGCATAATATACAGAATTATGCTTTCATTATTTTGCTACATTGTAGCGGTTAACAGGTGACTCTGTGAAGCCACAATGTTGAACAAATATGATACAAAGGGTCTCAAAGCAACGCATAGCGCATTTTGCTCTTTTAAATCTAATGTTATAGAATCATGGAACCTGCCGACAGATCGGCCCCATTCGGCCCCCGTCTACTCGCCCGTTTCTCCTGCTGTAAAGACTCAAACCTTAATCAGTCGTTGGTCTTGTCTTAGATTCAGGAGCCGTATGTCTATCCCATGCATGTTTAATACCCTCACCTTAATAACATCACTCATCCTAGGATAAATTTTCACTTCCAGCATTATAGATATTACCTATTGCTACTTAGACTCAGGTATTGTCTTCTCCCATGTGCTCCTTTTTGTATTTACATAAAACATTTTCCCCAGTATGTCCCAATATCTAACAAATCAAGTTAAAAAAAGAAAGGAACAGAAACAACATTTTCTTAAAAGGCCTTTATAAATGTATCCCATACATGTGTTTGTACATACATGTAGATTGAACATGAGGTCTATGTAGGTGACTGTACACAACATATGCCAGGGTCTGCACGCTTAGATGGTGGAATTAAATGCCATAGTAATATGAGGAAAAACTCAAATGGAGAAAATATATTTTATATTTATTTGAGGGACTTTGAGAGGTGAGATTGCACCTGTGACATGATCTTGACATGTTGGTAGTTACGCTGACAAGCTGCTCTACCACGCATGTATGGATATGTGGTTGGCCCTCCTGAGCCTGCTTTGCCAACGACTTGTCTCATTTGTGGTTGGAACTGAAATTATTTAGGCCCCGCCCACTTGATTCAGCCACGCCTATTATTGCATCATCTGCCTGTTTGTCTCGCTGGCTACACCATGGAGTCCAAGACCATCATCCTACACTGACCTCCACCGGAGGATTTTCATGTTATCTGTAAACTGAACTTCCAATTTAACGTGTCAATAAAATTCTGTTAACATTTAGTATAGTTCATGCTGTTTATTTAAAAATATTATTATTTCCCACAAATAACGTATGATATTTAGCAATTATCAGTTAATGTTCTAAGATAACGGGTCAGTTTAATTGGATCAAGGGCAATATCAACGTACTGAGAGCAACAGCTACATTTGGAACGTTGGAACCAATGGAATGTTCTATCAGGTCTATCACCATAGCAACCATAGGAATGGTCTAAGCAGAAGAACCAGGTCAATGGTTGCCATGGTGATAAGATCAACATTGAAACTTTGCACCAAAAAGGAATCATTTTGTTTTCCGTGTATTCTGCGCGACTTTTCAAGCCAGAAATGAAACAGAACCGAAATATCCATTTATGAAATATTACTTTTTACCTTTTGTTTTTTTTTTATTAAACAAAAATCCATTTCTGTAAGATTAAGCCAGGCTTTAAGGGACTTGTCTCATTTGTGGTTGGAACTGAAATGATTTAGACCCCGCCCACTTGATGCAGCCACGCCCACTATTGCATCATCAGCCTCTGTGATGTCATCATAGGAGGTTATATAAAGCAGGTGAAACTCAGACACTTCTCATTGCTCAGCAGAGCAGGCGATTGAGAAGATGTTAGATACTCTTCTGATAATCGTGGGGTGCCTCTGCACCTTCATGATGCTTTTATTACTTGTTGGATTAGGAAAACGTAGTGGAGGACGAAAGGCAAATGAAGCCGACCTCTACCTAGAGATTATGTTCGCAATCGAACGCACAAACCACACCATGTTCCAGATACAGACCATAACGGGTCAGTTTAATTTGATCAACGTACTGAGAGCAACTGCTACGTTTGGAACGTTGGAACCAATGGAATGTTCTATCAGTTCTATCACCATAGCAACCATAGGAATGGTCTAAGCAGAAGAACCAAGTCAATGGTTGCCACGGTGATAAGATCAACATTGAAACTTTGCACCAAAAAGGAATCATTTTGTTTTCTGTGTATTCTGCGCGACTTTGGAAGCTAGAAATGAAACAGAACCGAAATATCCATTTATGAAATCTTACTTTTTACCTTTTGGAGGTTTTTTTTTAAACAAAAATCCATTTCAGCAAGATTAAGCCGGGCTTTAAGTGACTTACTTAAAATTGAAATTGATGTTTTAGCTAACTGAAGACTATTTAAAATTATGAAGCGTGGCAGTTAACGCCGTGATGACTCCATTAAAAACTATTTCAGCCAATCAAACATTTTCAGGGGGAGTCTTGTTTTTTTCGAGAGGCTCCAACCGTTCCTTGGCCTCCCCTTATAGACTTTTTACGTAAAAAGTGTGTGTGTGTGTGTGTGTGTAACAGAACATATACATGTCACAAATTGCATGCATTCTTTTTTCCTTTTGCTACATCATACAGCATAATATACAGAATTATGCTTTCATTATTTTGCTACATTGTAGCGGTTAACAGGTGACTCTGTGAAGCCACAATGTTGAACAAATATGATACAAAGGGTCTCAAAGCAACGCATAGCGCATTTTGCTCTTTTAAATCTAATGTTATAGAATCATGGAACCTGCCGACAGATCGGCCCCATTCGGCCCCCGTCTACTCGCCCGTTTCTCCTGCTGTAAAGACTCAAACCTTAATCAGTCGTTGGTCTTGTCTTAGATTCAGGAGCCGTATGTCTATCCCATGCATGTTTAATACCCTCACCTTAATAACATCACTCATCCTAGGATAAATTTTCACTTCCAGCATTAGAGATATTACCTATTGCTACTTAGACTCAGGTATTGTCTTCTCCCATGTGCTCCTTTTTGTATTTACATAAAACATTTTCCCCAGTATGTCCCAATATCTAACAAATCAAGTTAAAAAAAGAAAGGAACAGAAACAACATTTTCTTAAAAGGCCTTTATAAATGTATCCCATACATGTGTTTGTACATACATGTAGATTGAACATGAGGTCTATGTAGGTGACTGTACACAACATATGCCAGGGTCGGCACGCTTAGATGGTGGAATTAAATGCCATAGTAATATGAGGAAAAACTCAAATGGAGAAAATATATTTTATATTTATTTGAGGGACTTTGAGAGGTGAGATTGCACCTGTGACATGATCTTGACATGTTGGTAGTTACGCTGACAAGCTGCTCTACCACGCATGTATGGATATGTGGTTGGCCCTCCTGAGCCTGCTTTGCCAACGACTTGTCTCATTTGTGGTTGGAACTGAAATTATTTAGGCCCCGCCCACTTGATTCAGCCACGCCTATTATTGCATCATCTGCCTGTTTGTCTCGCTGGCTACACCATGGAGTCCAAGACCATCATCCTACACTGACCTCCACCGGAGGATTTTCATGTTATCTGTAAACTGAACTTCCAATTTAACGTGTCAATAAAATTCTGTTAACATTTAGTATAGTTCATGCTGTTTATTTAAAAATATTATTATTTCCCACAAATAACGTATGATATTTAGCAATTATCAGTTAATGTTCTAAGATAACGGGTCAGTTTAATTGGATCAAGGGCAATATCAACGTACTGAGAGCAACAGCTACATTTGGAACGTTGGAACCAATGGAATGTTCTATCAGGTCTATCACCATAGCAACCATAGGAATGGTCTAAGCAGAAGAACCAGGTCAATGGTTGCCATGGTGATAAGATCAACATTGAAACTTTGCACCAAAAAGGAATCATTTTGTTTTCCGTGTATTCTGCGCGACTTTTCAAGCCAGAAATGAAACAGAACCGAAATATCCATTTATGAAATATTACTTTTTACCTTTTGTTTTTTTTTTATTAAACAAAAATCCATTTCTGTAAGATTAAGCCAGGCTTTAAGGGACTTGTCTCATTTGTGGTTGGAACTGAAATGATTTAGACCCCGCCCACTTGATGCAGCCACGCCCACTATTGCATCATCAGCCTCTGTGATGTCATCATAGGAGGTTATATAAAGCAGGTGAAACTCAGACACTTCTCATTGCTCAGCAGAGCAGGCGAGTGAGAAGATGTTAGATACTCTTCTGATAATCGTGGGGTGCCTCTGCACCTTCATGATGCTTTTATTACTTGTTGGATTAGGAAAACGTAGTGGAGGACGAAAGGCAAATGAAGCCGACCTCTACCTAGAGATTATGTTCGCAATCGAACGCACAAACCACACCATGTTCCAGATACAGACCATAACGGGTCAGTTTAATTTGATCAACGTACTGAGAGCAACTGCTACGTTTGGAACGTTGGAACCAATGGAATGTTCTATCAGTTCTATCACCATAGCAACCATAGGAATGGTCTAAGCAGAAGAACCAAGTCAATGGTTGCCACGGTGATAAGATCAACATTGAAACTTTGCACCAAAAAGGAATCATTTTGTTTTCTGTGTATTCTGCGCGACTTTGGAAGCTAGAAATGAAACAGAACCGAAATATCCATTTATGAAATCTTACTTTTTACCTTTTGGAGGTTTTTTTTTAAACAAAAATCCATTTCAGCAAGATTAAGCCGGGCTTTAAGTGACTTACTTAAAATTGAAATTGATGTTTTAGCTAACTGAAGACTATTTAAAATTATGAAGCGTGGCAGTTAACGCCGTGATGACTCCATTAAAAACTATTTCAGCCAATCAAACATTTTCAGGGGGAGTCTTGTTTTTTTCGAGAGGCTCCAACCGTTCCTTGGCCTCCCCTTATAGACTTTTTACGTAAAAAGTGTGTGTGTGTGTGTGTGTGTAACAGAACATATACATGTCACAAATTGCATGCATTCTTTTTTCCTTTTGCTACATCATACAGCATAATATACAGAATTATGCTTTCATTATTTTGCTACATTGTAGCGGTTAACAGGTGACTCTGTGAAGCCACAATGTTGAACAAATATGATACAAAGGGTCTCAAAGCAACGCATAGCGCATTTTGCTCTTTTAAATCTAATGTTATAGAATCATGGAACCTGCCGACAGATCGGCCCCATTCGGCCCCCGTCTACTCGCCCGTTTCTCCTGCTGTAAAGACTCAAACCTTAATCAGTCGTTGGTCTTGTCTTAGATTCAGGAGCCGTATGTCTATCCCATGCATGTTTAATACCCTCACCTTAATAACATCACTCATCCTAGGATAAATTTTCACTTCCAGCATTATAGATATTACCTATTGCTACTTAGACTCAGGTATTGTCTTCTCCCATGTGCTCCTTTTTGTATTTACATAAAACATTTTCCCCAGTATGTCCCAATATCTAACAAATCAAGTTAAAAAAAGAAAGGAACAGAAACAACATTTTCTTAAAAGGCCTTTATAAATGTATCCCATACATGTGTTTGTACATACATGTAGATTGAACATGAGGTCTATGTAGGTGACTGTACACAACATATGCCAGGGTCGGCACGCTTAGATGGTGGAATTAAATGCCATAGTAATATGAGGAAAAACTCAAATGGAGAAAATATATTTTATATTTATTTGAGGGACTTTGAGAGGTGAGATTGCACCTGTGACATGATCTTGACATGTTGGTAGTTACGCTGACAAGCTGCTCTACCACGCATGTATGGATATGTGGTTGGCCCTCCTGAGCCTGCTTTGCCAACGACTTGTCTCATTTGTGGTTGGAACTGAAATGATTTAGGCCCCGCCCACTTGATTCAGCCACGCCTATTATTGCATCATCTGCCTGTTTGTCTCGCTGGCTACACCATGGAGTCCAAGACCATCATCCTACACTGACCTCCACCGGAGGATTTTCATGTTATCTGTAAACTGAACTTCCAATTTAACGTGTCAATAAAATTCTGTTAACATTTAGTATAGTTCATGCTGTTTATTTAAAAATATTATTATTTCCCACAAATAACGTATGATATTTAGCAATTATCAGTTAATGTTCTAAGATAACGGGTCAGTTTAATTGGATCAAGGGCAATATCAACGTACTGAGAGCAACAGCTACATTTGGAACGTTGGAACCAATGGAATGTTCTATCAGGTCTATCACCATAGCAACCATAGGAATGGTCTAAGCAGAAGAACCAGGTCAATGGTTGCCATGGTGATAAGATCAACATTGAAACTTTGCACCAAAAAGGAATCATTTTGTTTTCCGTGTATTCTGCGCGACTTTTCAAGCCAGAAATGAAACAGAACCGAAATATCCATTTATGAAATATTACTTTTTACCTTTTGTTTTTTTTTTTATTAAACAAAAATCCATTTCTGTAAGATTAAGCCAGGCTTTAAGGGACTTGTCTCATTTGTGGTTGGAACTGAAATGATTTAGACCCCGCCCACTCGATGCAGCCACGCCCACTATTGCATCATCAGCCTCTGTGATGTCATCATAGGAGGTTATATAAAGCAGGTGAAACTCAGACACTTCTCATTGCTCAGCAGAGCAGGCGAGTGAGAAGATGTTAGATACTCTTCTGATAATCGTGGGGTGCCTCTGCACCTTCATGATGCTTTTATTACTTGTTGGATTAGGAAAACGTAGTGGAGGACGAAAGGCAAATGAAGCCGACCTCTACCTAGAGATTATGTTCGCAATCGAACGCACAAACCACACCATGTTCCAGATACAGACCATAACGGGTCAGTTTAATTTGATCAACGTACTGAGAGCAACTGCTACGTTTGGAACGTTGGAACCAATGCAATGTTCTATCAGTTCTATCACCATAGCAACCATAGGAATGGTCTAAGCAGAAGAACCAAGTCAATGGTTGCCACGGTGATAAGATCAACATTGAAACTTTGCACCAAAAAGGAATCATTTTGTTTTCTGTGTATTCTGCGCGACTTTGGAAGCTAGAAATGAAACAGAACCGAAATATCCATTTATGAAATCTTACTTTTTACCTTTTGGAGGTTTTTTTTTAAACAAAAATCCATTTCAGCAAGATTAAGCCGGGCTTTAAGTGACTTACTTAAAATTGAAATTGATGTTTTAGCTAACTGAAGACTATTTAAAATTATGAAGCGTGGCAGTTAACGCCGTGATGACTCCATTAAAAACTATTTCAGCCAATCAAACATTTTCAGGGGGAGTCTTGTTTTTTTCGAGAGGCTCCAACCGTTCCTTGGCCTCCCCTTATAGACTTTTTACGTAAAAAGTGTGTGTGTGTGTGTGTGTGTGTGTGTGTAACAGAACATATACATGTCACAAATTGCATGCATTCTTTTTTCCTTTTGCTACATCATACAGCATAATATACAGAATTATGCTTTCATTATTTTGCTACATTGTAGCGGTTAACAGGTGACTCTGTGAAGCCACAATGTTGAACAAATATGATACAAAGGGTCTCAAAGCAACGCATAGCGCATTTTGCTCTTTTAAATCTAATGTTATAGAATCATGGAACCTGCCGACAGATCGGCCCCATTCGGCCCCCGTCTACTCGCCCGTTTCTCCTGCTGTAAAGACTCAAACCTTAATCAGTCGTTGGTCTTGTCTTAGATTCAGGAGCCGTATGTCTATCCCATGCATGTTTAATACCCTCACCTTAATAACATCACTCATCCTAGGATAAATTTTCACTTCCAGCATTAGAGATATTACCTATTGCTACTTAGACTCAGGTATTGTCTTCTCCCATGTGCTCCTTTTTGTATTTACATAAAACATTTTCCCCAGTATGTCCCAATATCTAACAAATCAAGTTAAAAAAAGAAAGGAACAGAAACAACATTTTCTTAAAAGGCCTTTATAAATGTATCCCATACATGTGTTTGTACATACATGTAGATTGAACATGAGGTCTATGTAGGTGACTGTACACAACATATGCCAGGGTCGGCACGCTTAGATGGTGGAATTAAATGCCATAGTAATATGAGGAAAAACTCAAATGGAGAAAATATATTTTATATTTATTTGAGGGACTTTGAGAGGTGAGATTGCACCTGTGACATGATCTTGACATGTTGGTAGTTACGCTGACAAGCTGCTCTACCACGCATGTATGGATATGTGGTTGGCCCTCCTGAGCCTGCTTTGCCAACGACTTGTCTCATTTGTGGTTGGAACTGAAATTATTTAGGCCCCGCCCACTTGATTCAGCCACGCCTATTATTGCATCATCTGCCTGTTTGTCTCGCTGGCTACACCATGGAGTCCAAGACCATCATCCTACACTGACCTCCACCGGAGGATTTTCATGTTATCTGTAAACTGAACTTCCAATTTAACGTGTCAATAAAATTCTGTTAACATTTAGTATAGTTCATGCTGTTTATTTAAAAATATTATTATTTCCCACAAATAACGTATGATATTTAGCAATTATCAGTTAATGTTCTAAGATAACGGGTCAGTTTAATTGGATCAAGGGCAATATCAACGTACTGAGAGCAACAGCTACATTTGGAACGTTGGAACCAATGGAATGTTCTATCAGGTCTATCACCATAGCAACCATAGGAATGGTCTAAGCAGAAGAACCAGGTCAATGGTTGCCATGGTGATAAGATCAACATTGAAACTTTGCACCAAAAAGGAATCATTTTGTTTTCCGTGTATTCTGCGCGACTTTTCAAGCCAGAAATGAAACAGAACCGAAATATCCATTTATGAAATATTACTTTTTACCTTTTGTTTTTTTTTTATTAAACAAAAATCCATTTCTGTAAGATTAAGCCAGGCTTTAAGGGACTTGTCTCATTTGTGGTTGGAACTGAAATGATTTAGACCCCGCCCACTTGATGCAGCCACGCCCACTATTGCATCATCAGCCTCTGTGATGTCATCATAGGAGGTTATATAAAGCAGGTGAAACTCAGACACTTCTCATTGCTCAGCAGAGCAGGCGAGTGAGAAGATGTTAGATACTCTTCTGATAATCGTGGGGTGCCTCTGCACCTTCATGATGCTTTTATTACTTGTTGGATTAGGAAAACGTAGTGGAGGACGAAAGGCAAATGAAGCCGACCTCTACCTAGAGATTATGTTCGCAATCGAACGCACAAACCACACCATGTTCCAGATACAGACCATAACGGGTCAGTTTAATTTGATCAACGTACTGAGAGCAACTGCTACGTTTGGAACGTTGGAACCAATGGAATGTTCTATCAGTTCTATCACCATAGCAACCATAGGAATGGTCTAAGCAGAAGAACCAAGTCAATGGTTGCCACGGTGATAAGATCAACATTGAAACTTTGCACCAAAAAGGAATCATTTTGTTTTCTGTGTATTCTGCGCGACTTTGGAAGCTAGAAATGAAACAGAACCGAAATATCCATTTATGAAATCTTACTTTTTACCTTTTGGAGGTTTTTTTTTAAACAAAAATCCATTTCAGCAAGATTAAGCCGGGCTTTAAGTGACTTACTTAAAATTGAAATTGATGTTTTAGCTAACTGAAGACTATTTAAAATTATGAAGCGTGGCAGTTAACGCCGTGATGACTCCATTAAAAACTATTTCAGCCAATCAAACATTTTCAGGGGGAGTCTTGTTTTTTTCGAGAGGCTCCAACCGTTCCTTGGCCTCCCCTTATAGACTTTTTACGTAAAAAGTGTGTGTGTGTGTGTCTGTGTAACAGAACATATACATGTCACAAATTGCATGCATTCTTTTTTCCTTTTGCTACATCATACAGCATAATATACAGAATTATGCTTTCATTATTTTGCTACATTGTAGCGGTTAACAGGTGACTCTGTGAAGCCACAATGTTGAACAAATATGATACAAAGGGTCTCAAAGCAACGCATAGCGCATTTTGCTCTTTTAAATCTAATGTTATAGAATCATGGAACCTGCCGACAGATCGGCCCCATTCGGCCCCCGTCTACTCGCCCGTTTCTCCTGCTGTAAAGACTCAAACCTTAATCAGTCGTTGGTCTTGTCTTAGATTCAGGAGCCGTATGTCTATCCCATGCATGTTTAATACCCTCACCTTAATAACATCACTCATCCTAGGATAAATTTTCACTTCCAGCATTATAGATATTACCTATTGCTACTTAGACTCAGGTATTGTCTTCTCCCATGTGCTCCTTTTTGTATTTACATAAAACATTTTCCCCAGTATGTCCCAATATCTAACAAATCAAGTTAAAAAAAGAAAGGAACAGAAACAACATTTTCTTAAAAGGCCTTTATAAATGTATCCCATACATGTGTTTGTACATACATGTAGATTGAACATGAGGTCTATGTAGGTGACTGTACACAACATATGCCAGGGTCGGCACGCTTAGATGGTGGAATTAAATGCCATAGTAATATGAGGAAAAACTCAAATGGAGAAAATATATTTTATATTTATTTGAGGGACTTTGAGAGGTGAGATTGCACCTGTGACATGATCTTGACATGTTGGTAGTTACGCTGACAAGCTGCTCTACCACGCATGTATGGATA
Source organism: Spea bombifrons (assembly GCF_027358695.1). NCBI lineage: Eukaryota > Metazoa > Chordata > Amphibia > Anura > Pelobatidae > Spea > Spea bombifrons. The sequence goes on along the minus strand of NC_071095.1, from coordinate 35,223,544 downwards.
TGTGGTTGGCCCTCCTGAGCCTGCTTTGCCAACGACTTGTCTCATTTGTGGTTGGAACTGAAATGATTTAGGCCCCGCCCACTTGATTCAGCCACGCCTATTATTGCATCATCTGCCTGTTTGTCTCGCTGGCTACACCATGGAGTCCAAGACCATCATCCTACACTGACCTCCACCGGAGGATTTTCATGTTATCTGTAAACTGAACTTCCAATTTAACGTGTCAATAAAATTCTGTTAACATTTAGTATAGTTCATGCTGTTTATTTAAAAATATTATTATTTCCCACAAATAACGTATGATATTTAGCAATTATCAGTTAATGTTCTAAGATAACGGGTCAGTTTAATTGGATCAAGGGCAATATCAACGTACTGAGAGCAACAGCTACATTTGGAACGTTGGAACCAATGGAATGTTCTATCAGGTCTATCACCATAGCAACCATAGGAATGGTCTAAGCAGAAGAACCAGGTCAATGGTTGCCATGGTGATAAGATCAACATTGAAACTTTGCACCAAAAAGGAATCATTTTGTTTTCCGTGTATTCTGCGCGACTTTTCAAGCCAGAAATGAAACAGAACCGAAATATCCATTTATGAAATATTACTTTTTACCTTTTGTTTTTTTTTTTATTAAACAAAAATCCATTTCTGTAAGATTAAGCCAGGCTTTAAGGGACTTGTCTCATTTGTGGTTGGAACTGAAATGATTTAGACCCCGCCCACTCGATGCAGCCACGCCCACTATTGCATCATCAGCCTCTGTGATGTCATCATAGGAGGTTATATAAAGCAGGTGAAACTCAGACACTTCTCATTGCTCAGCAGAGCAGGCGAGTGAGAAGATGTTAGATACTCTTCTGATAATCGTGGGGTGCCTCTGCACCTTCATGATGCTTTTATTACTTGTTGGATTAGGAAAACGTAGTGGAGGACGAAAGGCAAATGAAGCCGACCTCTACCTAGAGATTATGTTCGCAATCGAACGCACAAACCACACCATGTTCCAGATACAGACCATAACGGGTCAGTTTAATTTGATCAACGTACTGAGAGCAACTGCTACGTTTGGAACGTTGGAACCAATGCAATGTTCTATCAGTTCTATCACCATAGCAACCATAGGAATGGTCTAAGCAGAAGAACCAAGTCAATGGTTGCCACGGTGATAAGATCAACATTGAAACTTTGCACCAAAAAGGAATCATTTTGTTTTCTGTGTATTCTGCGCGACTTTGGAAGCTAGAAATGAAACAGAACCGAAATATCCATTTATGAAATCTTACTTTTTACCTTTTGGAGGTTTTTTTTTAAACAAAAATCCATTTCAGCAAGATTAAGCCGGGCTTTAAGTGACTTACTTAAAATTGAAATTGATGTTTTAGCTAACTGAAGACTATTTAAAATTATGAAGCGTGGCAGTTAACGCCGTGATGACTCCATTAAAAACTATTTCAGCCAATCAAACATTTTCAGGGGGAGTCTTGTTTTTTTCGAGAGGCTCCAACCGTTCCTTGGCCTCCCCTTATAGACTTTTTACGTAAAAAGTGTGTGTGTGTGTGTGTGTGTAACAGAACATATACATGTCACAAATTGCATGCATTCTTTTTTCCTTTTGCTACATCATACAGCATAATATACAGAATTATGCTTTCATTATTTTGCTACATTGTAGCGGTTAACAGGTGACTCTGTGAAGCCACAATGTTGAACAAATATGATACAAAGGGTCTCAAAGCAACGCATAGCGCATTTTGCTCTTTTAAATCTAATGTTATAGAATCATGGAACCTGCCGACAGATCGGCCCCATTCGGCCCCCGTCTACTCGCCCGTTTCTCCTGCTGTAAAGACTCAAACCTTAATCAGTCGTTGGTCTTGTCTTAGATTCAGGAGCCGTATGTCTATCCCATGCATGTTTAATACCCTCACCTTAATAACATCACTCATCCTAGGATAAATTTTCACTTCCAGCATTAGAGATATTACCTATTGCTACTTAGACTCAGGTATTGTCTTCTCCCATGTGCTCCTTTTTGTATTTACATAAAACATTTTCCCCAGTATGTCCCAATATCTAACAAATCAAGTTAAAAAAAGAAAGGAACAGAAACAACATTTTCTTAAAAGGCCTTTATAAATGTATCCCATACATGTGTTTGTACATACATGTAGATTGAACATGAGGTCTATGTAGGTGACTGTACACAACATATGCCAGGGTCGGCACGCTTAGATGGTGGAATTAAATGCCATAGTAATATGAGGAAAAACTCAAATGGAGAAAATATATTTTATATTTATTTGAGGGACTTTGAGAGGTGAGATTGCACCTGTGACATGATCTTGACATGTTGGTAGTTACGCTGACAAGCTGCTCTACCACGCATGTATGGATATGTGGTTGGCCCTCCTGAGCCTGCTTTGCCAACGACTTGTCTCATTTGTGGTTGGAACTGAAATTATTTAGGCCCCGCCCACTTGATTCAGCCACGCCTATTATTGCATCATCTGCCTGTTTGTCTCGCTGGCTACACCATGGAGTCCAAGACCATCATCCTACACTGACCTCCACCGGAGGATTTTCATGTTATCTGTAAACTGAACTTCCAATTTAACGTGTCAATAAAATTCTGTTAACATTTAGTATAGTTCATGCTGTTTATTTAAAAATATTATTATTTCCCACAAATAACGTATGATATTTAGCAATTATCAGTTAATGTTCTAAGATAACGGGTCAGTTTAATTGGATCAAGGGCAATATCAACGTACTGAGAGCAACAGCTACATTTGGAACGTTGGAACCAATGGAATGTTCTATCAGGTCTATCACCATAGCAACCATAGGAATGGTCTAAGCAGAAGAACCAGGTCAATGGTTGCCATGGTGATAAGATCAACATTGAAACTTTGCACCAAAAAGGAATCATTTTGTTTTCCGTGTATTCTGCGCGACTTTTCAAGCCAGAAATGAAACAGAACCGAAATATCCATTTATGAAATATTACTTTTTACCTTTTGTTTTTTTTTTATTAAACAAAAATCCATTTCTGTAAGATTAAGCCAGGCTTTAAGGGACTTGTCTCATTTGTGGTTGGAACTGAAATGATTTAGACCCCGCCCACTTGATGCAGCCACGCCCACTATTGCATCATCAGCCTCTGTGATGTCATCATAGGAGGTTATATAAAGCAGGTGAAACTCAGACACTTCTCATTGCTCAGCAGAGCAGGCGAGTGAGAAGATGTTAGATACTCTTCTGATAATCGTGGGGTGCCTCTGCACCTTCATGATGCTTTTATTACTTGTTGGATTAGGAAAACGTAGTGGAGGACGAAAGGCAAATGAAGCCGACCTCTACCTAGAGATTATGTTCGCAATCGAACGCACAAACCACACCATGTTCCAGATACAGACCATAACGGGTCAGTTTAATTTGATCAACGTACTGAGAGCAACTGCTACGTTTGGAACGTTGGAACCAATGGAATGTTCTATCAGTTCTATCACCATAGCAACCATAGGAATGGTCTAAGCAGAAGAACCAAGTCAATGGTTGCCACGGTGATAAGATCAACATTGAAACTTTGCACCAAAAAGGAATCATTTTGTTTTCTGTGTATTCTGCGCGACTTTGGAAGCTAGAAATGAAACAGAACCGAAATATCCATTTATGAAATCTTACTTTTTACCTTTTGGAGGTTTTTTTTTAAACAAAAATCCATTTCAGCAAGATTAAGCCGGGCTTTAAGTGACTTACTTAAAATTGAAATTGATGTTTTAGCTAACTGAAGACTATTTAAAATTATGAAGCGTGGCAGTTAACGCCGTGATGACTCCATTAAAAACTATTTCAGCCAATCAAACATTTTCAGGGGGAGTCTTGTTTTTTTCGAGAGGCTCCAACCGTTCCTTGGCCTCCCCTTATAGACTTTTTACGTAAAAAGTGTGTGTGTGTGTGTGTGTGTAACAGAACATATACATGTCACAAATTGCATGCATTCTTTTTTCCTTTTGCTACATCATACAGCATAATATACAGAATTATGCTTTCATTATTTTGCTACATTGTAGCGGTTAACAGGTGACTCTGTGAAGCCACAATGTTGAACAAATATGATACAAAGGGTCTCAAAGCAACGCATAGCGCATTTTGCTCTTTTAAATCTAATGTTATAGAATCATGGAACCTGCCGACAGATCGGCCCCATTCGGCCCCCGTCTACTCGCCCGTTTCTCCTGCTGTAAAGACTCAAACCTTAATCAGTCGTTGGTCTTGTCTTAGATTCAGGAGCCGTATGTCTATCCCATGCATGTTTAATACCCTCACCTTAATAACATCACTCATCCTAGGATAAATTTTCACTTCCAGCATTATAGATATTACCTATTGCTACTTAGACTCAGGTATTGTCTTCTCCCATGTGCTCCTTTTTGTATTTACATAAAACATTTTCCCCAGTATGTCCCAATATCTAACAAATCAAGTTAAAAAAAGAAAGGAACAGAAACAACATTTTCTTAAAAGGCCTTTATAAATGTATCCCATACATGTGTTTGTACATACATGTAGATTGAACATGAGGTCTATGTAGGTGACTGTACACAACATATGCCAGGGTCGGCACGCTTAGATGGTGGAATTAAATGCCATAGTAATATGAGGAAAAACTCAAATGGAGAAAATATATTTTATATTTATTTGAGGGACTTTGAGAGGTGAGATTGCACCTGTGACATGATCTTGACATGTTGGTAGTTACGCTGACAAGCTGCTCTACCACGCATGTATGGATATGTGGTTGGCCCTCCTGAGCCTGCTTTGCCAACGACTTGTCTCATTTGTGGTTGGAACTGAAATGATTTAGGCCCCGCCCACTTGATTCAGCCACGCCTATTATTGCATCATCTGCCTGTTTGTCTCGCTGGCTACACCATGGAGTCCAAGACCATCATCCTACACTGACCTCCACCGGAGGATTTTCATGTTATCTGTAAACTGAACTTCCAATTTAACGTGTCAATAAAATTCTGTTAACATTTAGTATAGTTCATGCTGTTTATTTAAAAATATTATTATTTCCCACAAATAACGTATGATATTTAGCAATTATCAGTTAATGTTCTAAGATAACGGGTCAGTTTAATTGGATCAAGGGCAATATCAACGTACTGAGAGCAACAGCTACATTTGGAACGTTGGAACCAATGGAATGTTCTATCAGGTCTATCACCATAGCAACCATAGGAATGGTCTAAGCAGAAGAACCAGGTCAATGGTTGCCATGGTGATAAGATCAACATTGAAACTTTGCACCAAAAAGGAATCATTTTGTTTTCCGTGTATTCTGCGCGACTTTTCAAGCCAGAAATGAAACAGAACCGAAATATCCATTTATGAAATATTACTTTTTACCTTTTGTTTTTTTTTTATTAAACAAAAATCCATTTCTGTAAGATTAAGCCAGGCTTTAAGGGACTTGTCTCATTTGTGGTTGGAACTGAAATGATTTAGACCCCGCCCACTTGATGCAGCCACGCCCACTATTGCATCATCAGCCTCTGTGATGTCATCATAGGAGGTTATATAAAGCAGGTGAAACTCAGACACTTCTCATTGCTCAGCAGAGCAGGCGAGTGAGAAGATGTTAGATACTCTTCTGATAATCGTGGGGTGCCTCTGCACCTTCATGATGCTTTTATTACTTGTTGGATTAGGAAAACGTAGTGGAGGACGAAAGGCAAATGAAGCCGACCTCTACCTAGAGATTATGTTCGCAATCGAACGCACAAACCACACCATGTTCCAGATACAGACCATAACGGGTCAGTTTAATTTGATCAACGTACTGAGAGCAACTGCTACGTTTGGAACATTGGAACCAATGGAATGTTCTATCAGTTCTATCACCATAGCAACCATAGGAATGGTCTAAGCAGAAGAACCAAGTCAATGGTTGCCACGGTGATAAGATCAACATTGAAACTTTGCACCAAAAAGGAATCATTTTGTTTTCTGTGTATTCTGCGCGACTTTGGAAGCTAGAAATGAAACAGAACCGAAATATCCATTTATGAAATCTTACTTTTTACCTTTTGGAGGTTTTTTTTTAAACAAAAATCCATTTCAGCAAGATTAAGCCGGGCTTTAAGTGACTTACTTAAAATTGAAATTGATGTTTTAGCTAACTGAAGACTATTTAAAATTATGAAGCGTGGCAGTTAACGCCGTGATGACTCCATTAAAAACTATTTCAGCCAATCAAACATTTTCAGGGGGAGTCTTGTTTTTTTCGAGAGGCTCCAACCGTTCCTTGGCCTCCCCTTATAGACATTTTACGTAAAAAGTGTGTGTGTGTGTGTGTGTGTAACAGAACATATACATGTCACAAATTGCATGCATTCTTTTTTCCTTTTGCTACATCATACAGCATAATATACAGAATTATGCTTTCATTATTTTGCTACATTGTAGCGGTTAACAGGTGACTCTGTGAAGCCACAATGTTGAACAAATATGATACAAAGGGTCTCAAAGCAACGCATAGCGCATTTTGCTCTTTTAAATCTAATGTTATAGAATCATGGAACCTGCCGACAGATCGGCCCCATTCGGCCCCCGTCTACTCGCCCGTTTCTCCTGCTGTAAAGACTCAAACCTTAATCAGTCGTTGGTCTTGTCTTAGATTCAGGAGCCGTATGTCTATCCCATGCATGTTTAATACCCTCACCTTAATAACATCACTCATCCTAGGATAAATTTTCACTTCCAGCATTATAGATATTACCTATTGCTACTTAGACTCAGGTATTGTCTTCTCCCATGTGCTCCTTTTTGTATTTACATAAAACATTTTCCCCAGTATGTCCCAATATCTAACAAATCAAGTTAAAAAAAGAAAGGAACAGAAACAACATTTTCTTAAAAGGCCTTTATAAATGTATCCCATACATGTGTTTGTACATACATGTAGATTGAACATGAGGTCTATGTAGGTGACTGTACACAACATATGCCAGGGTCGGCACGCTTAGATGGTGGAATTAAATGCCATAGTAATATGAGGAAAAACTCAAATGGAGAAAATATATTTTATATTTATTTGAGGGACTTTGAGAGGTGAGATTGCACCTGTGACATGATCTTGACATGTTGGTAGTTACGCTGACAAGCTGCTCTACCACGCATGTATGGATATGTGGTTGGCCCTCCTGAGCCTGCTTTGCCAACGACTTGTCTCATTTGTGGTTGGAACTGAAATGATTTAGGCCCCGCCCACTTGATTCAGCCACGCCTATTATTGCATCATCTGCCTGTTTGTCTCGCTGGCTACACCATGGAGTCCAAGACCATCATCCTACACTGACCTCCACCGGAGGATTTTCATGTTATCTGTAAACTGAACTTCCAATTTAACGTGTCAATAAAATTCTGTTAACATTTAGTATAGTTCATGCTGTTTATTTAAAAATATTATTATTTCCCACAAATAACGTATGATATTTAGCAATTATCAGTTAATGTTCTAAGATAACGGGTCAGTTTAATTGGATCAAGGGCAATATCAACGTACTGAGAGCAACAGCTACATTTGGAACGTTGGAACCAATGGAATGTTCTATCAGGTCTATCACCATAGCAACCATAGGAATGGTCTAAGCAGAAGAACCAGGTCAATGGTTGCCATGGTGATAAGATCAACATTGAAACTTTGCACCAAAAAGGAATCATTTTGTTTTCCGTGTATTCTGCGCGACTTTTCAAGCCAGAAATGAAACAGAACCGAAATATCCATTTATGAAATATTACTTTTTACCTTTTGTTTTTTTTTTATTAAACAAAAATCCATTTCTGTAAGATTAAGCCAGGCTTTAAGGGACTTGTCTCATTTGTGGTTGGAACTGAAATGATTTAGACCCCGCCCACTTGATGCAGCCACGCCCACTATTGCATCATCAGCCTCTGTGATGTCATCATAGGAGGTTATATAAAGCAGGTGAAACTCAGACACTTCTCATTGCTCAGCAGAGCAGGCGATTGAGAAGATGTTAGATACTCTTCTGATAATCGTGGGGTGCCTCTGCACCTTCATGATGCTTTTATTACTTGTTGGATTAGGAAAACGTAGTGGAGGACGAAAGGCAAATGAAGCCGACCTCTACCTAGAGATTATGTTCGCAATCGAACGCACAAACCACACCATGTTCCAGATACAGACCATAACGGGTCAGTTTAATTTGATCAACGTACTGAGAGCAACTGCTACGTTTGGAACGTTGGAACCAATGGAATGTTCTATCAGTTCTATCACCATAGCAACCATAGGAATGGTCTAAGCAGAAGAACCAAGTCAATGGTTGCCACGGTGATAAGATCAACATTGAAACTTTGCACCAAAAAGGAATCATTTTGTTTTCTGTGTATTCTGCGCGACTTTGGAAGCTAGAAATGAAACAGAACCGAAATATCCATTTATGAAATCTTACTTTTTACCTTTTGGAGGTTTTTTTTTAAACAAAAATCCATTTCAGCAAGATTAAGCCGGGCTTTAAGTGACTTACTTAAAATTGAAATTGATGTTTTAGCTAACTGAAGACTATTTAAAATTATGAAGCGTGGCAGTTAACGCCGTGATGACTCCATTAAAAACTATTTCAGCCAATCAAACATTTTCAGGGGGAGTCTTGTTTTTTTCGAGAGGCTCCAACCGTTCCTTGGCCTCCCCTTATAGACTTTTTACGTAAAAAGTGTGTGTGTGTGTGTGTGTGTAACAGAACATATACATGTCACAAATTGCATGCATTCTTTTTTCCTTTTGCTACATCATACAGCATAATATACAGAATTATGCTTTCATTATTTTGCTACATTGTAGCGGTTAACAGGTGACTCTGTGAAGCCACAATGTTGAACAAATATGATACAAAGGGTCTCAAAGCAACGCATAGCGCATTTTGCTCTTTTAAATCTAATGTTATAGAATCATGGAACCTGCCGACAGATCGGCCCCATTCGGCCCCCGTCTACTCGCCCGTTTCTCCTGCTGTAAAGACTCAAACCTTAATCAGTCGTTGGTCTTGTCTTAGATTCAGGAGCCGTATGTCTATCCCATGCATGTTTAATACCCTCACCTTAATAACATCACTCATCCTAGGATAAATTTTCACTTCCAGCATTATAGATATTACCTATTGCTACTTAGACTCAGGTATTGTCTTCTCCCATGTGCTCCTTTTTGTATTTACATAAAACATTTTCCCCAGTATGTCCCAATATCTAACAAATCAAGTTAAAAAAAGAAAGGAACAGAAACAACATTTTCTTAAAAGGCCTTTATAAATGTATCCCATACATGTGTTTGTACATACATGTAGATTGAACATGAGGTCTATGTAGGTGACTGTACACAACATATGCCAGGGTCGGCACGCTTAGATGGTGGAATTAAATGCCATAGTAATATGAGGAAAAACTCAAATGGAGAAAATATATTTTATATTTATTTGAGGGACTTTGAGAGGTGAGATTGCACCTGTGACATGATCTTGACATGTTGGTAGTTACGCTGACAAGCTGCTCTACCACGCATGTATGGATATGTGGTTGGCCCTCCTGAGCCTGCTTTGCCAACGACTTGTCTCATTTGTGGTTGGAACTGAAATGATTTAGGCCCCGCCCACTTGATTCAGCCACGCCTATTATTGCATCATCTGCCTGTTTGTCTCGCTGGCTACACCATGGAGTCCAAGACCATCATCCTACTGTTACCTCGCCAGCGGATCCGCGGTGTCCTCGTGCGGGGGAGCCGAGACGCAGCTCGCGCAGGCAGCTCCCGGCTCGTCCCGCTGGCGGGAAACGCGGCGAGGTCTGTCCGGCTGCGGGACGCGCGCCGCCGTGTGGATCGAGTGATCCAGACGGGACGCGCGCCGAGACGTCATGAGAGCCGTTCGCGCATGAGCGAACGGTTGTCTCATGAATATTCATGAGGGGATTTAAAGGGACCCTTTATCTTTTTTCCTCCTCCCACTTAATTAAGTGGGTAGGAGGATCTAGGGATGGAGGGATATTTAAACCTTCAGTTGAGAGCTATACCTTGCCTGTGATAGAGCCTTTATTGCCTACACTAGCGTTCCTGTATCTATTTGCCTTTTTGTTGCCTGAACTCTGCCTGAACCTGACCACCCGTTGTTTGCCGCCTGCCTCTACCTGAACCCAGTTTGTACCTGACTATCCGTTGATTGCTGCCTGCCCTGATCTCTGCTCGTGACCCCGACTATCCGATTGTCTGCTCCTTATACCATCTGTTCCTGCATTGCTCGCCATCACCGCTTGGGGCGCCTTTCCTTGTACTGCAGCGAGGATCCACAGCCTGAACCACCGTGAGTGACACCTACACTGACCTCCACCGGAGGATTTTCATGTTATCTGTAAACTGAACTTCCAATTTAACGTGTCAATAAAATTCTGTTAACATTTAGTATAGTTCATGCTGTTTATTTAAAAATATTATTATTTCCCACAAATAACGTATGATATTTAGCAAATATCAGTTAATGTTCTAAGATAACGGGTCAGTTTAATTTGATCAAGGGCAATATCAACGTACTGAGAGCAACAGCTACATTTGGAACGTTGGAACCAATGGAATGTTCTATCAGGTCTATCACCATAGCAACCATAGGAATGGTCTAAGCAGAAGAACCAGGTCAATGGTTGCCATGGTGATAAGATCAACATTGAAACTTTGCACCAAAAAGGAATCATTTTGTTTTCCGTGTATTCTGCGCGACTTTTCAAGCCAGAAATGAAACAGAACCGAAATATCCATTTATGAAATATTACTTTTTACCTTTTGTTTTTTTTTTATTAAACAAAAATCCATTTCTGTAAGATTAAGCCAGGCTTTAAGGGACTTGTCTCATTTGTGGTTGGAACTGAAATGATTTAGACCCCGCCCACTTGATGCAGCCACGCCCACTATTGCATCATCAGCCTCTGTGATGTCATCATAGGAGGTTATATAAAGCAGGTGAAACCCAGACACTTCTCATTGCTCAGCAGAGCAGGCGAGTGAGAAGATGTTAGATACTCTTCTGATAATCGTGGGGTGCCTCTGCACCTTCATGATGCTTTTATTACTTGTTGGATTAGGAAAACGTAGTGGAGGACGAAAGGCAAATGAAGCCGACCTCTACCTAGAGATTATGTTCGCAATCGAACGCACAAACCACACCATGTTCCAGATACAGACCATAACGGGTCAGTTTAATTTGATCAACGTACTGAGAGCAACTGCTACGTTTGGAACGTTGGAACCAATGGAATGTTCTATCAGTTCTATCACCATAGCAACCATAGGAATGGTCTAAGCAGAAGAACCAAGTCAATGGTTGCCACGGTGATAAGATCAACATTGAAACTTTGCACCAAAAAGGAATCATTTTGTTTTCTGTGTATTCTGCGCGACTTTGGAAGCTAGAAATGAAACAGAACCGAAATATTCATTTATGAAATCTTACTTTTTACCTTTTGGAGGTTTTTTTTTAAACAAAAATCCATTTCAGCAAGATTAAGCCGGGCTTTAAGTGACTTACTTAAAATTGAAATTGATGTTTTAGCTAACTGAAGACAATTTAAAATTATGAAGCGTGGCAGTTAACGCCGTGATGACTCCATTAAAAACTATTTCAGCCAATCAAACATTTTCAGGGGGAGTCTTGTTTTTTTCGAGAGGCTCCAACTGTTCCTTGGCCTCCCCTTATAGACTTTTCACGTAAAAAGTGTGTGTGTGTGTGTGTAACAGAACATATACACGTCACAAATTGCATGCATTCTTTTTTCCTTTTGCTACATCATACAGCATAATATACAGAATTATGCTTTCATTATTTTGCTACATTGTAGCGGTTAACAGGTGACTCTGTGAAGCCACAATGTTGAACAAATATGATACAAAGGGTCTCAAAGCAACGCATAGCGCATTTTGCTCTTTTAAATCTAATATTATAGAATCATGGAACCTGCCGACAGATCGGCCCCATTCGGCCCCCGTCTACTCGCCCGTTTCTCCTGCTGTAAAGACTCAAACCTTAATCAGTCGTTGGTCTTGTCTTAGATTCAGGAGCCGTATGTCTATCCCATGCATGTTTAATACCCTCACCTTAATAACATCACTCATCCTAGGATAACTTTTCACTTCCAGCATTATAGATATTACCTATTGCTACTTAGACTCAGGTATTGTCTTCTCCCATGTGCTCCTTTTTGTATTTACATAAAACATTTTCCCCAGTATGTCCCAATATCTAACAAATCAAGTTAAAAAAAGAAAGGAACAGAAACAACATTTTCTTAAAAGGCCTTTATAAATGTATCCCATACATGTGTTTGTACATACATGTAGATTGAACATGAGGTCTATGTAGGTGACTGTACACAACATATGCCAGGGTCGGCACGCTTAGATGGTGGAATTAAATGCCATAGTAATATGAGGAAAAACTCAAATGGAGAAAATATATTTTATATTTATTTGAGGGACTTTGAGAGGTGAGATTGCACCTGTGACATGATCTTGACATGTTGGTAGTTACGCTGACAAGCTGCTCTACCACGCATGTATGGATATGTGGTTGGCCCTCCTGAGCCTGCTTTGCCAACGACTTGTCTCATTTGTGGTTGGAACTGAAATTATTTAGGCCCCGCCCACTTGATTCAGCCACGCCTATTATTGCATCATCTGCCTGTTTGTCTCACTGGCTACACCATGGAGTCCAAGACCATCATCCTACACTGACCTCCACCGGAGGATTTTCATGTTATCTGTAAACTGAACTTCCAATTTAACGTGTCAATAAAATTCTGTTAACATTTAGTATAGTTCATGCTGTTTATTTAAAAATATTATTATTTCCCACAAATAACGTATGATATTTAGCAATTATCAGTTAATGTTCTAAGATAACGGGTCAGTTTAATTGGATCAAGGGCAATATCAACGTACTGAGAGCAACAGCTACATTTGGAACGTTGGAACCAATGGAATGTTCTATCAGGTCTATCACCATAGCAACCATAGGAATGGTCTAAGCAGAAGAACCAGGTCAATGGTTGCCATGGTGATAAGATCAACATTGAAACTTTGCACCAAAAAGGAATCATTTTGTTTTCCGTGTATTCTGCGCGACTTTTCAAGCCAGAAATGAAACAGAACCGAAATATCCATTTATGAAATATTACTTTTTACCTTTTGTTTTTTTTTTATTAAACAAAAATCCATTTCTGTAAGATTAAGCCAGGCTTTAAGGGACTTGTCTCATTTGTGGTTGGAACTGAAATGATTTAGACCCCGCCCACTTGATGCAGCCACGCCCACTATTGCATCATCAGCCTCTGTGATGTCATCATAGGAGGTTATATAAAGCAGGTGAAACTCAGACACTTCTCATTGCTCAGCAGAGCAGGCGAGTGAGAAGATGTTAGATACTCTTCTGATAATCGTGGGGTGCCTCTGCACCTTCATGATGCTTTTATTACTTGTTGGATTAGGAAAACGTAGTGGAGGACGAAAGGCAAATGAAGCCGACCTCTACCTAGAGATTATGTTCGCAATCGAACGCACAAACCACACCATGTTCCAGATACAGACCATAACGGGTCAGTTTAATTTGATCAACGTACTGAGAGCAACTGCTACGTTTGGAACGTTGGAACCAATGGAATGTTCTATCAGTTCTATCACCATAGCAACCATAGGAATGGTCTAAGCAGAAGAACCAAGTCAATGGTTGCCACGGTGATAAGATCAACATTGAAACTTTGCACCAAAAAGGAATCATTTTGTTTTCTGTGTATTCTGCGCGACTTTGGAAGCTAGAAATGAAACAGAACCGAAATATCCATTTATGAAATCTTACTTTTTACCTTTTGGAGGTTTTTTTTTAAACAAAAATCCATTTCAGCAAGATTAAGCCGGGCTTTAAGTGACTTACTTAAAATTGAAATTGATGTTTTAGCTAACTGAAGACTATTTAAAATTATGAAGCGTGGCAGTTAACGCCGTGATGACTCCATTAAAAACTATTTCAGCCAATCAAACATTTTCAGGGGGAGTCTTGTTTTTTTTGAGAGGCTCCAACCGTTCCTTGGCCTCCCCTTATAGACTTTTTACGTAAAAAGTGTGTGTGTGTGTGTGTGTGTGTAACAGAACATATACATGTCACAAATTGCATGCATTCTTTTTTCCTTTTGCTACATCATACAGCATAATATACAGAATTATGCTTTCATTATTTTGCTACATTGTAGCGGTTAACAGGTGACTCTGTGAAGCCACAATGTTGAACAAATATGATACAAAGGGTCTCAAAGCAACGCATAGCGCATTTTGCTCTTTTAAATCTAATGTTATAGAATCATGGAACCTGCCGACAGATCGGCCCCATTCGGCCCCCGTCTACTCGCCCGTTTCTCCTGCTGTAAAGACTCAAACCTTAATCAGTCGTTGGTCTTGTCTTAGATTCAGGAGCCGTATGTCTATCCCATGCATGTTTAATACCCTCACCTTAATAACATCACTCATCCTAGGATAAATTTTCACTTCCAGCATTATAGATATTACCTATTGCTACTTAGACTCAGGTATTGTCTTCTCCCATGTGCTCCTTTTTGTATTTACATAAAACATTTTCCCCAGTATGTCCCAATATCTAACAAATCAAGTTAAAAAAAGAAAGGAACAGAAACAACATTTTCTTAAAAGGCCTTTATAAATGTATCCCATACATGTGTTTGTACATACATGTAGATTGAACATGAGGTCTATGTAGGTGACTGTACACAACATATGCCAGGGTCGGCACGCTTAGATGGTGGAATTAAATGCCATAGTAATATGAGGAAAAACTCAAATGGAGAAAATATATTTTATATTTATTTGAGGGACTTTGAGAGGTGAGATTGCACCTGTGACATGATCTTGACATGTTGGTAGTTACGCTGACAAGCTGCTCTACCACGCATGTATGGATATGTGGTTGGCCCTCCTGAGCCTGCTTTGCCAACGACTTGTCTCATTTGTGGTTGGAACTGAAATGATTTAGGCCCCGCCCACTTGATTCAGCCACGCCTATTATTGCATCATCTGCCTGTTTGTCTCGCTGGCTACACCATGGAGTCCAAGACCATCATCCTACACTGACCTCCACCGGAGGATTTTCATGTTATCTGTAAACTGAACTTCCAATTTAACGTGTCAATAAAATTCTGTTAACATTTAGTATAGTTCATGCTGTTTATTTAAAAATATTATTATTTCCCACAAATAACGTATGATATTTAGCAATTATCAGTTAATGTTCTAAGATAACGGGTCAGTTTAATTGGATCAAGGGCAATATCAACGTACTGAGAGCAACAGCTACATTTGGAACGTTGGAACCAATGGAATGTTCTATCAGGTCTATCACCATAGCAACCATAGGAATGGTCTAAGCAGAAGAACCAGGTCAATGGTTGCCATGGTGATAAGATCAACATTGAAACTTTGCACCAAAAAGGAATCATTTTGTTTTCCGTGTATTCTGCGCGACTTTTCAAGCCAGAAATGAAACAGAACCGAAATATCCATTTATGAAATATTACTTTTTACCTTTTTTTTTTTTTTTATTAAACAAAAATCCATTTCTGTAAGATTAAGCCAGGCTTTAAGGGACTTGTCTCATTTGTGGTTGGAACTGAAATGATTTAGACCCCGCCCACTTGATGCAGCCACGCCCACTATTGCATCATCAGCCTCTGTGATGTCATCATAGGAGGTTATATAAAGCAGGTGAAACTCAGACACTTCTCATTGCTCAGCAGAGCAGGCGAGTGAGAAGATGTTAGATACTCTTCTGATAATCGTGGGGTGCCTCTGCACCTTCATGATGCTTTTATTACTTGTTGGATTAGGAAAACGTAGTGGAGGACGAAAGGCAAATGAAGCCGACCTCTACCTAGAGATTATGTTCGCAATCGAACGCACAAACCACACCATGTTCCAGATACAGACCATAACGGGTCAGTTTAATTTGATCAACGTACTGAGAGCAACTGCTACGTTTGGAACGTTGGAACCAATGGAATGTTCTATCAGTTCTATCACCATAGCAACCATAGGAATGGTCTAAGCAGAAGAACCAAGTCAATGGTTGCCACGGTGATAAGATCAACATTGAAACTTTGCACCAAAAAGGAATCATTTTGTTTTCTGTGTATTCTGCGCGACTTTGGAAGCTAGAAATGAAACAGAACCGAAATATCCATTTATGAAATCTTACTTTTTACCTTTTGGAGGTTTTTTTTTAAACAAAAATCCATTTCAGCAAGATTAAGCCGGGCTTTAAGTGACTTACTTAAAATTGAAATTGATGTTTTAGCTAACTGAAGACTATTTAAAATTATGAAGCGTGGCAGTTAACGCCGTGATGACTCCATTAAAAACTATTTCAGCCAATCAAACATTTTCAGGGGGAGTCTTGTTTTTTTCGAGAGGCTCCAACCGTTCCTTGGCCTCCCCTTATAGACTTTTTACGTAAAAAGTGTGTGTGTGTGTGTGTGTAACAGAACATATACATGTCACAAATTGCATGCATTCTTTTTTCCTTTTGCTACATCATACAGCATAATATACAGAATTATGCTTTCATTATTTTGCTACATTGTAGCGGTTAACAGGTGACTCTGTGAAGCCACAATGTTGAACAAATATGATACAAAGGGTCTCAAAGCAACGCATAGCGCATTTTGCTCTTTTAAATCTAATGTTATAGAATCATGGAACCTGCCGACAGATCGGCCCCATTCGGCACCCGTCTACTCGCCCGTTTCTCCTGCTGTAAAGACTCAAACCTTAATCAGTCGTTGGTCTTGTCTTAGATTCAGGAGCCGTATGTCTATCCCATGCATGTTTAATACCCTCACCTTAATAACATCACTCATCCTAGGATAAATTTTCACTTCCAGCATTATAGATATTACCTATTGCTACTTAGACTCAGGTATTGTCTTCTCCCATGTGCTCCTTTTTGTATTTACATAAAACATTTTCCCCAGTATGTCCCAATATCTAACAAATCAAGTTAAAAAAAGAAAGGAACAGAAACAAAATTTTCTTAAAAGGCCTTTATAAATGTATCCCATACATGTGTTTGTACATACATGTAGATTGAACATGAGGTCTATGTAGGTGACTGTACACAACATATGCCAGGGTCGGCACGCTTAGATGGTGGAATTAAATGCCATAGTAATATGAGGAAAAACTCAAATGGAGAAAATATATTTTATATTTATTTGAGGGACTTTGAGAGGTGAGATTGCACCTGTGACATGATCTTGACATGTTGGTAGTTACGCTGACAAGCTGCTCTACCACGCATGTATGGATATGTGGTTGGCCCTCCTGAGCCTGCTTTGCCAACGACTTGTCTCATTTGTGGTTGGAACTGAAATGATTTAGGCCCCGCCCACTTGATTCAGCCACGCCTATTATTGCATCATCTGCCTGTTTGTCTCGCTGGCTACACCATGGAGTCCAAGACCATCATCCTACACTGACCTCCACCGGAGGATTTTCATGTTATCTGTAAACTGAACTTCCAATTTAACGTGTCAATAAAATTCTGTTAACATTTAGTATAGTTCATGCTGTTTATTTAAAAATATTATTATTTCCCACAAATAACGTATGATATTTAGCAATTATCAGTTAATGTTCTAAGATAACGGGTCAGTTTAATTGGATCAAGGGCAATATCAACGTACTGAGAGCAACAGCTACATTTGGAACGTTGGAACCAATGGAATGTTCTATCAGGTCTATCACCATAGCAACCATAGGAATGGTCTAAGCAGAAGAACCAGGTCAATGGTTGCCATGGTGATAAGATCAACATTGAAACTTTGCACCAAAAAGGAATCATTTTGTTTTCCGTGTATTCTGCGCGACTTTTCAAGCCAGAAATGAAACAGAACCGAAATATCCATTTATGAAATATTACTTTTTACCTTTTGTTTTTTTTTTATTAAACAAAAATCCATTTCTGTAAGATTAAGCCAGGCTTTAAGGGACTTGTCTCATTTGTGGTTGGAACTGAAATGATTTAGACCCCGCCCACTTGATGCAGCCACGCCCACTATTGCATCATCAGCCTCTGTGATGTCATCATAGGAGGTTATATAAAGCAGGTGAAACTCAGACACTTCTCATTGCTCAGCAGAGCAGGCGAGTGAGAAGATGTTAGATACTCTTCTGATAATCGTGGGGTGCCTCTGCACCTTCATGATGCTTTTATTACTTGTTGGATTAGGAAAACGTAGTGGAGGACGAAAGGCAAATGAAGCCGACCTCTACCTAGAGATTATGTTCGCAATCGAACGCACAAACCACACCATGTTCCAGATACAGACCATAACGGGTCAGTTTAATTTGATCAACGTACTGAGAGCAACTGCTACGTTTGGAACGTTGGAACCAATGGAATGTTCTATCAGTTCTATCACCATAGCAACCATAGGAATGGTCTAAGCAGAAGAACCAAGTCAATGGTTGCCACGGTGATAAGATCAACATTGAAACTTTGCACCAAAAAGGAATCATTTTGTTTTCTGTGTATTCTGCGCGACTTTGGAAGCTAGAAATGAAACAGAACCGAAATATCCATTTATGAAATCTTACTTTTTACCTTTTGGAGGTTTTTTTTTAAACAAAAATCCATTTCAGCAAGATTAAGCCGGGCTTTAAGTGACTTACTTAAAATTGAAATTGATGTTTTAGCTAACTGAAGACAATTTAAAATTATGAAGCGTGGCAGTTAACGCCGTGATGACTCCATTAAAAACTATTTCAGCCAATCAAACATTTTCAGGGGGAGTCTTGTTTTTTTCGAGAGGCTCCAACTGTTCCTTGGCCTCCCCTTATAGACTTTTCACGTAAAAAGTGTGTGTGTGTGTGTGTAACAGAACATATACACGTCACAAATTGCATGCATTCTTTTTTCCTTTTGCTACATCATACAGCATAATATACAGAATTATGCTTTCATTATTTTGCTACATTGTAGCGGTTAACAGGTGACTCTGTGAAGCCACAATGTTGAACAAATATGATACAAAGGGTCTCAAAGCAACGCATAGCGCATTTTGCTCTTTTAAATCTAATATTATAGAATCATGGAACCTGCCGACAGATCGGCCCCATTCGGCCCCCGTCTACTCGCCCGTTTCTCCTGCTGTAAAGACTCAAACCTTAATCAGTCGTTGGTCTTGTCTTAGATTCAGGAGCCGTATGTCTATCCCATGCATGTTTAATACCCTCACCTTAATAACATCACTCATCCTAGGATAACTTTTCACTTCCAGCATTATAGATATTACCTATTGCTACTTAGACTCAGGTATTGTCTTCTCCCATGTGCTCCTTTTTGTATTTACATAAAACATTTACCCCAGTATGTCCCAATATCTAACAAATCAAGTTAAAAAAAGAAAGGAACAGAAACAAAATTTTCTTAAAAGGCCTTTATAAATGTATGCCATACATGTGTTTGTACATACATGTAGATTGAACATGAGGTCTATGTAGGTGACTGTACACAACATATGCCAGGGTCGGCACGCTTAGATGGTGGAATTAAATGCCATAGTAATATGAGGAAAAACTCAAATGGAGAAAAGATATTTTATATTTATTTGAGGGACTTTGAGAGGTGAGATTGCACCTGTGACATGATCTTGACATGTTGGTAGTTACGCTGACAAGCTGCTCTACCACGCATGTATGGATATGTGGTTGGCCCTCCTGAGCCTGCTTTGCCAACGACTTGTCTCATTTGTGGTTGGAACTGAAATGATTTAGGCCCCGCCCACTTGATTCAGCCACGCCTATTATTGCATCATCTGCCTGTTTGTCTCGCTGGCTACACCATGGAGTCCAAGACCATCATCCTACACTGACCTCCACCAGAGGATTTTCATGTGATCTGTAAACTGAACTTCCAATTTAACGTGTCAATAAAATTCTGTTAACATTTAGTATAGTTCATGCTGTTTATTTAAAAATATTATTATTTCCCACAAATAACGTATGATATTTAGCAATTATCAGTTAATGTTCTAAGATAACGGGTCAGTTTAATTTGATCAAGGGCAATATCAACGTACTGAGAGCAACAGCTACATTTGGAACGTTGGAACCAATGGAATGTTCTATCAGGTCTATCACCATAGCAACCATAGGAATGGTCTAAGCAGAAGAACCAGGTCAATGGTTGCCATGGTGATAAGATCAACATTGAAACTTTGCGCCAAAAAGGAATCATTTTGTTTTCCGTGTATTCTGCGCGACTTTTCAAGCCAGAAATGAAACAGAACCGAAATATCCATTTATGAAATATTACTTTTTACCTTTTTTTTTTTTTTTTTTTATTAAACAAAAATCCATTTCTGTAAGATTAAGCCAGGCTTTAAGGGACTTGTCTCATTTGTGGTTGGAACTGAAATGATTTAGACCCCGCCCATCTGATGCAGCCACGCCCACTATTGCATCATCAGCCTCTGTGATGTCATCATAGGAGGTTATATAAAGCAGGTGAAACTCAGACACTTCTCATTGCTCAGCAGAGCAGGCGAGTGAGAAGATGTTAGATACTCTTCTGATAATCGTGGGGTGCCTCTGCACCTTCATGATGCTTTTATTACTTGTTGGATTAGGAAAACGTAGTGGAGGACGAAAGGCAAATGAAGCCGACCTCTACCTAGAGATTATGTTCGCAATCGAACGCACAAACCACACCATGTTCCAGATACAGACCATAACGGGTCAGTTTAATTTGATCAACGTACTGAGAGCAACTGCTACATTTGGAACGTTGGAACCAATGGAATGTTCTATCAGTTCTATCACCATAGCAACCATAGGAATGGTCTAAGCAGAAGAACCAAGTCAATGGTTGCCACGGTGATAAGATCAACATTGAAACTTTGCACCATAAAGGAATCATTTTGTTTTCTGTGTATTCTGCGCGACTTTGGAAGCTAGAAATGAAACAGAACCGAAATATCCATTTATGAAATCTTACTTTTTACCTTTTGGAGGTTTTTTTTTAAACAAAAATCCATTTCAGCAAGATTAAGCCGGGCTTTAAGTGACTTACTTAAAATTGAAATTGATGTTTTAGCTAACTGAAGACAATTTAAAATTATGAAGCGTGGCAGTTAACGCCGTGATGACTCCATTAAAAACTATTTCAGCCAATCAAACATTTTCAGGGGGAGTCTTGTTTTTTTCGAGAGGCTCCAACTGTTCCTTGGCCTCCCCTTATAGACTTTTAACGTAAAAAGTGTGTGTGTGTGTGTGTAACAGAACATATACACGTCACAAATTGCATGCATTCTTTTTTCCTTTTGCTACATCATACAGCATAATATACAGAATTATGCTTTCATTATTTTGCTACATTGTAGCGGTTAACAGGTGACTCTGTGAAGCCACAATGTTGAACAAATATGATACAAAGGGTCTCAAAGCAACGCATAGCGCATTTTGCTCTTTTAAATCTAATGTTATAGAATCATGGAACCTGCCGACAGATCGGCCCCATTCGGCCCCCGTCTACTCGCCCGTTTCTCCTGCTGTAAAGACTCAAACCTTAATCAGTCGTTGGTCTTGTCTTAGATTCAGGAGCCGTATGTCTATCCCATGCATGTTTAATACCCTCACCTTAATAACATCACTCATCCTAGGATAACTTTTCACTTGCAGCATTATAGATATTACCTATTGCTACTTAGACTCAGGTATTGTCTTCTCCCATGTGCTCCTTTTTGTATTTACATAAAACATTTTCCCCAGTATGTCCCAATATCTAACAAATCAAGTTAAAAAAAGAAAGGAACAGAAACAAAATTTTCTTAAAAGGCCTTTATAAATGTATGCCATACATGTGTTTGTACATACATGTAGATTGAACATGAGGTCTATGTAGGTGACTGTACACAACATATGCCAGGGTCGGCACGCTTAGATGGTGGAATTAAATGCCATAGTAATATGAGGAAAAACTCAAATGGAGAAAATATATTTTATATTTATTTGAGGGACTTTGAGAGGTGAGATTGCACCTGTGACATGATCTTGACATGTTGGTAGTTACGCTGACAAGCTGCTCTACCACGTATGTATGGATATGTGGTTGGCCCTCCTGAGCCTGCTTTGCCAACGACTTGTCTCATTTGTGGTTGGAACTGAAATGATTTAGGCCCCGCCCACTTGATTCAGCCACGCCTATTATTGCATCATCTGCCTGTTTGTCTCGCTGGCTACACCATGGAGTCCAAGACCATCATCCTACACTGACCTCCACCAGAGGATTTTCATGTTATCTGTAAACTGAACTTCCAATTTAACGTGTCAATAAAATTCTGTTAACATTTAGTATAGTTCATGCTGTTTATTTAAAAATATTATTATTTCCCACAAATAACGTATGATATTTAGCAATTATCAGTTAATGTTCTAAGATAACGGGTCAGTTTAATTTGATCAAGGGCAATATCAACGTACTGAGAGCAACAGCTACATTTGGAACGTTGGAACCAATGGAATGTTCTATCAGGTCTATCACCATAGCAACCATAGGAATGGTCTAAGCAGAAGAACCAGGTCAATGGTTGCCATGGTGATAAGATCAACATTGAAACTTTGCGCCAAAAAGGAATCATTTTGTTTTCCGTGTATTCTGCGCGACTTTTCAAGCCAGAAATGAAACAGAACCGAAATATCCATTTATGAAATATTACTTTTTACCTTTTTTTTTTTTTTTTTATTAAACAAAAATCCATTTCTGTAAGATTAAGCCAGGCTTTAAGGGACTTGTCTCATTTGTGGTTGGAACTGAAATGATTTAGACCCCGCCCATCTGATGCAGCCACGCCCACTATTGCATCATCAGCCTCTGTGATGTCATCATAGGAGGTTATATAAAGCAGGTGAAACTCAGACACTTCTCATTGCTCAGCAGAGCAGGCGAGTGAGAAGATGTTAGATACTCTTCTGATAATCGTGGGGTGCCTCTGCACCTTCATGATGCTTTTATTACTTGTTGGATTAGGAAAACGTAGTGGAGGACGAAAGGCAAATGAAGCCGACCTCTACCTAGAGATTATGTTCGCAATCGAACGCACAAACCACACCATGTTCCAGATACAGACCATAACGGGTCAGTTTAATTTGATCAACGTACTGAGAGCAACTGCTACGTTTGGAACATTGGAACCAATGGAATGTTCTATCAGTTCTATCACCATAGCAACCATAGGAATGGTCTAAGCAGAAGAACCAAGTCAATGGTTGCCACGGTGATAAGATCAACATTGAAACTTTGCACCATAAAGGAATCATTTTGTTTTCTGTGTATTCTGCGCGACTTTGGAAGCTAGAAATGAAACAGAACCGAAATATCCATTTATGAAATCTTACTTTTTTACCTTTTGGAGGTTTTTTTTAAACAAAAATCCATTTCAGCAAGATTAAGCCGGGCTTTAATTGACTTACTTAAAATTGAAATTGATGTTTTAGCTAACTGAAGACTATTTAAAATTATGAAGCGTGGCAGTTAACGCCGTGATGACTCCATTAAAAACTATTTCAGCCAATCAAACATTTTCAGGGGGAGTCTTGTTTTTTTCGAGAGGCTCCAACTGTTCCTTGGCCTCCCCTTATAGACTTTTTACGTAAAAAGTGTGTGTGTGTGTAACAGAACATATACACGTCACAAATTGCATGCATTCTTTTTTCCTTTTGCTACATCATACAGCATAATATACAGAATTATGCTTTCATTATTTTGCTACATTGTAGCGGTTAACAGGTGACTCTGTGAAGCCACAATGTTGAACAAATATGATACAAAGGGTCTCAAAGCAACGCATAGCGCATTTTGCTCTTTTAAATCTAATATTATAGAATCATGGAACCTGCCGACAGATCGGCCCCATTCGGCCCCCGTCTACTTGCCCGTTTCTCCTGCTGTAAAGACTCAAACCTTAATCAGTCGTTGGTCTTGTCTTAGATTCAGGAGCCGTATGTCTATCCCATGCATGTTTAATACCCTCACCTTAATAACATCACTCATCCTAGGATAACTTTTCACTTCCAGCATTATAGATATTACCTATTGCTACTTAGACTCAGGTATTGTCTTCTCCCATGTACTCCTTTTTGTATTTACATAAAACATTTTCCCCAGTATGTCCCAATATCTAACAAATCAAGTTAAAAAAAGAAAGGAACAGAAACAAAATTTTCTTAAAAGGCCTTTATAAATGTATCCCATACATGTGTTTGTACATACATGTAGATTGAACATGAGGTCTATGTAGGTGACTGTACACAACATATGCCAGGGTCGGCACGCTTAGATGGTGGAATTAAATGCCATAGTAATATGAGGAAAAACTCAAATGTTGAAAAGATATTTTATATTTATTTGAGGGACTTTGAGAGGTGAGATTGCACCTGTGACATGATCTTGACATGTTGGTAGTTACGCTGACAAGCTGCTCTACCACGCATGTATGGATATGTGGTTGGCCCTCCTGAGCCTGCTTTGCCAACGACTTGTCTCATTTGTGGTTGGAACTGAAATGATTTAGGCCCCGCCCACTTGATTCAGCCACGCCTATTATTGCATCATCTGCCTGTTTGTCTCGCTGGCTACACCATGGAGTCCAAGACCATCATCCTACACTGACCTCCACCAGAGGATTTTCATGTGATCTGTAAACTGAACTTCCAATTTAACGTGTCAATAAAATTCTGTTAACATTTAGTATAGTTCATGCTGTTTATTTAAAAATATTATTATTTCCCACAAATAACGTATGATATTTAGCAATTATCAGTTAATGTTCTAAGATAACGGGTCAGTTTAATTTGATCAAGGGCAATATCAACGTACTGAGAGCAACAGCTACATTTGGAACGTTGGAACCAATGGAATGTTCTATCAGGTCTATCACCATAGCAACCATAGGAATGGTCTAAGCAGAAGAACCAGGTCAATGGTTGCCATGGTGATAAGATGAACATTGAAACTTTGCACCAAAAAGGAATCATTTTGTTTTCCGTGTATTCTGCGCGACTTTTCAAGCCAGAAATGAAACAGAACCGAAATATCCATTTATGAAATATTACTTTTTACCTTTTTTTTTTTTTTTTTTATTAAACAAAAATCCATTTCTGTAAGATTAAGCCAGGCTTTAAGGGACTTGTCTCATTTGTGGTTGGAACTGAAATGATTTAGACCCCGCCCACTTGATGCAGCCACGCCCACTATTGCATCATCAGCCTCTGTGATGTCATCATAGGAGGTTATATAAAGCAGGTGAAACTCAGACACTTCTCATTGCTCAGCAGAGCAGGCGAGTGAGAAGATGTTAGATACTCTTCTGATAATCGTGGGGTGCCTCTGCACCTTCATGATGCTTTTATTACTTGTTGGATTAGGAAAACGTAGTGGAGGACGAAAGGCAAATGAAGCCGACCTCTACCTAGAGATTATGTTCGCAATCGAACGCACAAACCACACCATGTTCCAGATACAGACCATAACGGGTCAGTTTAATTTGATCAACGTACTGAGAGCAACTGCTACGTTTGGAACATTGGAACCAATGGAATGTTCTATCAGTTCTATCACCATAGCAACCATAGGAATGGTCTAAGCAGAAGAACTAAGTCAATGGTTGCCACGGTGATAAGATCAACATTGAAACTTTGCACCATAAAGGAATCATTTTGTTTTCTGTGTATTCTGCGCGACTTTGGAAGCTAGAAATGAAACAGAACCGAAATATCCATTTATGAAATCTTACTTTTTTACCTTTTGGAGGTTTTTTTTTAAACAAAAATCCATTTCAGCAAGATTAAGCCTGGCTTTAATTGACTTACTTAAAATTGAAATTGATGTTTTAGCTAACTGAAGACTATTTAAAATTATGAAGCGTGGCAGTTAACGCCGTGATGACTCCATTAAAAACTATTTCAGCCAATCAAACATTTTCAGGGGGAGTCTTGTTTTTTTCGAGAGGCTCCAACTGTTCCTTGGCCTCCCCTTATAGACTTTTTACGTAAAAAGTGTGTGTGTGTGTGTAACAGAACATATACACGTCACAAATTGCATGCATTCTTTTTTCCTTTTGCTACATCATACAGCATAATATACAGAATTATGCTTTCATTATTTTGCTACATTGTAGCAGTTAACAGGTGACTCTGTGAAGCCACAATGTTGAACAAATATGATACAAAGGGTCTCAAAGCAACGCATAGCGCATTTTGCTCTTTTAAATCTAATATTATAGAATCATGGAACCTGCCGACAGATCGGCCCCATTCGGCCCCCGTCTACTCGCCCGTTTCTCCTGCTGTAAAGACTCAAACCTTAATCAGTCGTTGGTCTTGTCTTAGATTCAGGAGCCGTATGTCTATCCCATGCATGTTTAATACCCTCACCTTAATAACATCACTCATCCTAGGATAACTTTTCACTTCCAGCATTATAGATATTACCTATTGCTACTTAGACTCAGGTATTGTCTTCTCCCATGTGCTCCTTTTTGTATTTACATAAAACATTTTCCCCAGTATGTCCCAATATCTAACAAATCAAGTTAAAAAAAGAAAGGAACAGAAACAAAATTTTCTTAAAAGGCCTTTATAAATGTATCCCATACATGTGTTTGTACATACATGTAGATTGAACATGAGGTCTATGTAGGTGACTGTACACAACATATGCCAGGGTCGGCACGCTTAGATGGTGGAATTAAATGCCATAGTAATATGAGGAAAAACTCAAATGTTGAAAAGATATTTTATATTTATTTGAGGGACTTTGAGAGGTGAGATTGCACCTGTGACATGATCTTGACATGTTGGTAGTTACGCTGACAAGCTGCTCTACCACGCATGTATGGATATGTGGTTGGCCCTCCTGAGCCTGCTTTGCCAACGACTTGTCTCATTTGTGGTTGGAACTGAAATGATTTAGGCCCCGCCCACTTGATTCAGCCACGCCTATTATTGCATCATCTGCCTGTTTGTCTCGCTGGCTACACCATGGAGTCCAAGACCATCATCCTACACTGACCTCCACCAGAGGATTTTCATGTGATCTGTAAACTGAACTTCCAATTTAACGTGTCAATAAAATTCTGTTAACATTTAGTATAGTTCATGCTGTTTATTTAAAAATATTATTATTTCCCACAAATAACGTATGATATTTAGCAATTATCAGTTAATGTTCTAAGATAACGGGTCAGTTTAATTTGATCAAGGGCAATATCAACGTACTGAGAGCAACAGCTACATTTGGAACGTTGGAACCAATGGAATGTTCTATCAGGTCTATCACCATAGCAACCATAGGAATGGTCTAAGCAGAAGAACCAGGTCAATGGTTGCCATGGTGATAAGATGAACATTGAAACTTTGCACCAAAAAGGAATCATTTTGTTTTCCGTGTATTCTGCGCGACTTTTCAAGCCAGAAATGAAACAGAACCGAAATATCCATTTATGAAATATTACTTTTTACCTTTTTTTTTTTTTTTTTTATTAAACAAAAATCCATTTCTGTAAGATTAAGCCAGGCTTTAAGGGACTTGTCTCATTTGTGGTTGGAACTGAAATGATTTAGACCCCGCCCACTTGATGCAGCCACGCCCACTATTGCATCATCAGCCTCTGTGATGTCATCATAGGAGGTTATATAAAGCAGGTGAAACTCAGACACTTCTCATTGCTCAGCAGAGCAGGCGAGTGAGAAGATGTTAGATACTCTTCTGATAATCGTGGGGTGCCTCTGCACCTTCATGATGCTTTTATTACTTGTTGGATTAGGAAAACGTAGTGGAGGACGAAAGGCAAATGAAGCCGACCTCTACCTAGAGATTATGTTCGCAATCGAACGCACAAACCACACCATGTTCCAGATACAGACCATAACGGGTCAGTTTAATTTGATCAACGTACTGAGAGCAACTGCTACGTTTGGAACATTGGAACCAATGGAATGTTCTATCAGTTCTATCACCATAGCAACCATAGGAATGGTCTAAGCAGAAGAACTAAGTCAATGGTTGCCACGGTGATAAGATCAACATTGAAACTTTGCACCATAAAGGAATCATTTTGTTTTCTGTGTATTCTGCGCGACTTTGGAAGCTAGAAATGAAACAGAACCGAAATATCCATTTATGAAATCTTACTTTTTTACCTTTTGGAGGTTTTTTTTTAAACAAAAATCCATTTCAGCAAGATTAAGCCTGGCTTTAATTGACTTACTTAAAATTGAAATTGATGTTTTAGCTAACTGAAGACTATTTAAAATTATGAAGCGTGGCAGTTAACGCCGTGATGACTCCATTAAAAACTATTTCAGCCAATCAAACATTTTCAGGGGGAGTCTTGTTTTTTTCGAGAGGCTCCAACTGTTCCTTGGCCTCCCCTTATAGACTTTTTACGTAAAAAGTGTGTGTGTGTGTGTAACAGAACATATACACGTCACAAATTGCATGCATTCTTTTTTCCTTTTGCTACATCATACAGCATAATATACAGAATTATGCTTTCATTATTTTGCTACATTGTAGCAGTTAACAGGTGACTCTGTGAAGCCACAATGTTGAACAAATATGATACAAAGGGTCTCAAAGCAACGCATAGCGCATTTTGCTCTTTTAAATCTAATATTATAGAATCATGGAACCTGCCGACAGATCGGCCCCATTCGGCCCCCGTCTACTCGCCCGTTTCTCCTGCTGTAAAGACTCAAACCTTAATCAGTCGTTGGTCTTGTCTTAGATTCAGGAGCCGTATGTCTATCCCATGCATGTTTAATACCCTCACCTTAATAACATCACTCATCCTAGGATAACTTTTCACTTCCAGCATTATAGATATTACCTATTGCTACTTAGACTCAGGTATTGTCTTCTCCCATGTGCTCCTTTTTGTATTTACATAAAACATTTTCCCCAGTATGTCCCAATATCTAACAAATCAAGTTAAAAAAAGAAAGGAACAGAAACAAAATTTTCTTAAAAGGCCTTTATAAATGTATGCCATACATGTGTTTGTACATACATGTAGATTGAACATGAGGTCTATGTAGGTGACTGTACACAACATATGCCAGGGTCGGCACGCTTAGATGGTGGAATTAAATGCCATAGTAATATGAGGAAAAACTCAAATGGAGAAAATATATTTTATATTTATTTGAGGGACTTTGAGAGGTGAGATTGCACCTGTGACATGATCTTGACATGTTGGTAGTTACGCTGACAAGCTGCTCTACCACGTATGTATGGATATGTGGTTGGCCCTCCTGAGCCTGCTTTGCCAACGACTTGTCTCATTTGTGGTTGGAACTGAAATGATTTAGGCCCCGCCCACTTGATTCAGCCACGCCTATTATTGCATCATCTGCCTGTTTGTCTCGCTGGCTACACCATGGAGTCCAAGACCATCATCCTACACTGACCTCCACCAGAGGATTTTCATGTTATCTGTAAACTGAACTTCCAATTTAACGTGTCAATAAAATTCTGTTAACATTTAGTATAGTTCATGCTGTTTATTTAAAAATATTATTATTTCCCACAAATAACGTATGATATTTAGCAATTATCAGTTAATGTTCTAAGATAACGGGTCAGTTTAATTTGATCAAGGGCAATATCAACGTACTGAGAGCAACAGCTACATTTGGAACGTTGGAACCAATGGAATGTTCTATCAGGTCTATCACCATAGCAACCATAGGAATGGTCTAAGCAGAAGAACCAGGTCAATGGTTGCCATGGTGATAAGATCAACATTGAAACTTTGCACCAAAAAGGAATCATTTTGTTTTCCGTGTATTCTGCGCGACTTTTCAAGCCAGAAATGAAACAGAACCGAAATATCCATTTATGAAATATTACTTTTTACCTTTTGTTTTTTTTTTTTATTAAACAAAAATCCATTTCTGTAAGATTAAGCCAGGCTTTAAGGGACTTGTCTCATTTGTGGTTGGAACTGAAATGATTTAGACCCCTCCCACTTGATGCAGCCACGCCCACTATTGCATCATCAGCCTCTGTGATGTCATCATAGGAGGTTATATAAAGCAGGTGAAACTCAGACACTTCTCATTGCTCAGCAGAGCAGGCGAGTGAGAAGATGTTAGATACTCTTCTGATAATCGTGGGGTGCCTCTGCACCTTCATGATGCTTTTATTACTTGTTGGATTAGGAAAACGTAGTGGAGGACGAAAGGCAAATGAAGCCGACCTCTACCTAGAGATTATGTTCGCAATCAAACGCACAAACCACACCATGTTCCAGATACAGACCATAACGGGTCGGTTTAATTTGATCAACGTACTGAGAGCAACTGCTACGTTTGGAACGTTGGAACCAATGGAATGTTCTATCAGTTCTATCACCATAGCAACCATAGGAATGGTCTAAGCAGAAGAACCAAGTCAATGGTTGCCACGGTGATAAGATCAACATTGAAACTTTGCACCAAAAAGGAATCATTTTGTTTTCTGTGTATTCTGCGCGACTTTGGAAGCTAGAAATGAAACAGAACCGAAATATCCATTTATGAAATCTTACTTTTTACCTTTTGGAGGTTTTTTTTAAACAAAAATCCATTTCAGCAAGATTAAGCCGGGCTTTAAGTGACTTACTTAAAATTGAAATTGATGTTTTAGCTAACTGAAGACTATTTAAAATTATGAAGCGTGGCAGTTAACGCCGTGATGACTCCATTAAAAACTATTTCAGCCAATCAAACATTTTCAGGGGGAGTCTTGTTTTTTTTTAGAGGCTCCAACTGTTCCTTGGCCTCCCCTTATAGACTTTTTACGTAAAAAGTGTGTGTGTGTGTGTAACAGAACATATACACGTCACAAATTGCATGCATTCTTTTTTCCTTTTGCTACATCATACAGCATAATATACAGAATTATGCTTTCATTATTTTGCTACATTGTAGCGGTTAACAGGTGACTCTGTGAAGCCACAATGTTGAACAAATATGATACAAAGGGTCTCAAAGCAACGCATAGCGCATTTTGCTCTTTTAAATCTAATATTATAGAATCATGGAACCTGCCGACAGATCGGCCCCATTCGGCCCCCGTCTACTCGCCCTTTTCTCCTGCTGTAAAGACTCAAACCTTAATCAGTCGTTGGTCTTGTCTTAGATTCAGGAGCCGTATGTCTATCCCATGCATGTTTGATACCCTCTCCTTAATAACATCACTCATCCTAGGATAACTTTTCACTTCCAGCATTATAGATATTACCTATTGCTACTTAGACTCAGGTATTGTCTTCTCCCATGTGCTCCTTTTTGTATTTACATAAAACATTTTCCCCAGTATGTCCCAATATCTAACAAATCAAGTTAAAAAAAGAAAGGAACAGAAACAAAATTTTCTTAAAAGGCCTTTATAAATGTATGCCATACATGTGTTTGTACATACATGTAGATTGAACATGAGGTCTATGTAGGTGACTGTACACAACATATGCCAGGGTCGGCACGCTTAGATGGTGGAATTAAATGCCATAGTAATATGAGGAAAAACTCAAATGGAGAAAATATATTTTATATTTATTTGAGGGACTTTGAGAGGTGAGATTGCACCTGTGACATGATCTTGACATGTTGGTAGTTACGCTGACAAGCTGCTCTACCACGTATGTATGGATATGTGGTTGGCTCTCCTGAGCCTGCTTTGCCAACGACTTGTCTCATTTGTGGTTGGAACTGAAATGATTTAGGCCCCGCCCACTTGATTCAGCCACGCCTATTATTGCATCATCTGCCTGTTTGTCTCGCTGGCTACACCATGGAGTCCAAGACCATCATCCTACACTGACCTCCACCAGAGGATTTTCATGTTATCTGTAAACTGAACTTCCAATTTAACGTGTCAATAAAATTCTGTTAACATTTAGTATAGTTCATGCTGTTTATTTAAAAATATTATTATTTCCCACAAATAACGTATGATATTTAGCAATTATCAGTTAATGTTCTAAGATAACGGGTCAGTTTAATTTGATCAAGGGCAATATCAACGTACTGAGAGCAACAGCTACATTTGGAACGTTGGAACCAATGGAATGTTCTATCAGGTCTATCACCATAGCAACCATAGGAATGGTCTAAGCAGAAGAACCAGGTCAATGGTTGCCATGGTGATAAGATGAACATTGAAACTTTGCACCAAAAAGGAATCATTTTGTTTTCCGTGTATTCTGCGCGACTTTTCAAGCCAGAAATGAAACAGAACCGAAATATCCATTTATGAAATATTACTTTTTACCTTTTGTTTTTTTTTTTTTATTAAACAAAAATCCATTTCTGTAAGATTAAGCCAGGCTTTAAGGGACTTGTCTCATTTGTCGTTGGAACTGAAATGATTTAGACCCCGCCCACTTGATTCAGCCACGCCCACTATTGCATCATCAGCCTCTGTGATGTCATCATAGGAGGTTATATAAAGCAGGTGAAACTCAGACACTTCTCATTGCTCAGCAGAGCAGGCGAGTGAGAAGATGTTAGATACTCTTCTGATAATCGTGGGGTGCCTCTGCACCTTCATGATGCTTTTATTACTTGTTGGATTAGGAAAACGTAGTGGAGGACGAAAGGCAAATGAAGCCGACCTCTACCTAGAGATTATGTTCGCAATCGAACGCACAAACCACACCATGTTCCAGATACAGACCATAACGGGTCAGTTTAATTTGATCAACGTACTGAGAGCAACTGCTACGTTTGGAACGTTGGAACCAATGGAATGTTCTATCAGTTCTATCACCATAGCAACCATAGGAATGGTCTAAGCAGAAGAACCAAGTCAATGGTTGCCACGGTGATAAGATCAACATTGAAACTTTGCACCAAAAAGGAATCATTTTGTTTTCTGTGTATTCTGCGCGACTTTGGAAGCTAGAAATGAAACAGAACCGAAATATCCATTTATGAAATCTTACTTTTTACCTTTTGGAGGTTTTTTTTTAAACAAAAATCCATTTCAGCAAGATTAAGCCGGGCTTTAAGTGACTTACTTAAAATTGAAATTGATGTTTTAGCTAACTGAAGACTATTTAAAATTATGAAGCG
This sequence comes from Spea bombifrons, assembly GCF_027358695.1. NCBI lineage: Eukaryota > Metazoa > Chordata > Amphibia > Anura > Pelobatidae > Spea > Spea bombifrons. The sequence continues at coordinate 35,190,299 of NC_071095.1, read as the reverse complement.
TGGCAGTTAACGCCGTGATGACTCCATTAAAAACTATTTCAGCCAATCAAACATTTTCAGGGGGAGTCTTGTTTTTTTCGAGAGGCTCCAACTGTTCCTTGGCCTCCCCTTATAGACTTTTTACGTAAAAAGTGTGTGTGTGTGTGTAACAGAACATATACACGTCACAAATTGCATGCATTCTTTTTTCCTTTTGCTACATCATACAGCATAATATACAGAATTATGCTTTCATTATTTTGCTACATTGTAGCGGTTAACAGGTGACTCTGTGAAGCCACAATGTTGAACAAATATGATACAAAGGGTCTCAAAGCAACGCATAGCGCATTTTGCTCTTTTAAATCTAATATTATAGAATCATGGAACCTGCCGACAGATCGGCCCCATTCGGCCCCCGTCTACTTGCCCGTTTCTCCTGCTGTAAAGACTCAAACCTTAATCAGTCGTTGGTCTTGTCTTAGATTCAGGAGCCGTATGTCTATCCCATGCATGTTTAATACCCTCACCTTAATAACATCACTCATCCTAGGATAACTTTTCACTTCCAGCATTATAGATATTACCTATTGCTACTTAGACTCAGGTATTGTCTTCTCCCATGTGCTCCTTTTTGTATTTACATAAAACATTTTCCCCAGTATGTCCCAATATCTAACAAATCAAGTTAAAAAAAGAAAGGAACAGAAACAAAATTTTCTTAAAAGGCCTTTATAAATGTATGCCATACATGTGTTTGTACATACATGTAGATTGAACATGAGGTCTATGTAGGTGACTGTACACAACATATGCCAGGGTCGGCACGCTTAGATGGTGGAATTAAATGCCATAGTAATATGAGGAAAAACTCAAATGGAGAAAAGATATTTTATATTTATTTGAGGGACTTTGAGAGGTGAGATTGCACCTGTGACATGATCTTGACATGTTGGTAGTTACGCTGACAAGCTGCTCTACCACGTATGTATTAATATGTGGTTGGCCCTCCTGAGCCTGCTTTGCCAACGACTTGTCTCATTTGTGGTTGGAACTGAAATGATTTAGGCCCCGCCCACTTGATTCAGCCACGCCTATTATTGCATCATCTGCCTGTTTGTCTCGCTGGCTACACCATGGAGTCCAAGACCATCATCCTACACTGACCTCCACCAGAGGATTTTCATGTTATCTGTAAACTGAACTTCCAATTTAACGTGTCAATAAAATTCTGTTAACATTTAGTATAGTTCATGCTGTTTATTTAAAAATATTATTATTTCCCACAAATAACGTATGATATTTAGCAATTATCAGTTAATGTTCTAAGATAACGGGTCAGTTTAATTTGATCAAGGGCAATATCAACGTACTGAGAGCAACAGCTACATTTGGAACGTTGGAACCAATGGAATGTTCTATCAGGTCTATCACCATAGCAACCATAGGAATGGTCTAAGCAGAAGAACCAGGTCAATGGTTGCCATGGTGATAAGATGAACATTGAAACTTTGCACCAAAAAGGAATCATTTTGTTTTCCGTGTATTCTGCGCGACTTTTCAAGCCAGAAATGAAACAGAACCGAAATATCCATTTATGAAATATTACTTTTTACCTTTTGTTTTTTTTTTTTTATTAAACAAAAATCCATTTCTGTAAGATTAAGCCAGGCTTTAAGGGACTTGTCTCATTTGTCGTTGGAACTGAAATGATTTAGACCCCGCCCACTTGATTCAGCCACGCCCACTATTGCATCATCAGCCTCTGTGATGTCATCATAGGAGGTTATATAAAGCAGGTGAAACTCAGACACTTCTCATTGCTCAGCAGAGCAGGCGAGTGAGAAGATGTTAGATACTCTTCTGATAATCGTGGGGTGCCTCTGCACCTTCATGATGCTTTTATTACTTGTTGGATTAGGAAAACGTAGTGGAGGACGAAAGGCAAATGAAGCCGACCTCTACCTAGAGATTATGTTCGCAATCGAACGCACAAACCACACCATGTTCCAGATACAGACCATAACGGGTCAGTTTAATTTGATCAACGTACTGAGAGCAACTGCTACGTTTGGAACGTTGGAACCAATGGAATGTTCTATCAGTTCTATCACCATAGCAACCATAGGAATGGTCTAAGCAGAAGAACCAAGTCAATGGTTGCCACGGTGATAAGATCAACATTGAAACTTTGCACCAAAAAGGAATCATTTTGTTTTATGTGTATTCTGCGCGACTTTGGAAGCTAGAAATGAAACAGAACCGAAATATCCATTTATGAAATCTTACTTTTTACCTTTTGGAGGTTTTTTTTTAAACAAAAATCCATTTCAGCAAGATTAAGCCGGGCTTTAAGTGACTTACTTAAAATTGAAATTGATGTTTTAGCTAACTGAAGACTATTTAAAATTATGAAGCGTGGCAGTTAACGCCGTGATGACTCCATTAAAAACTATTTCAGCCAATCAAACATTTTCAGTGGGAGTCTTGTTTTTTTCGAGAGGCTCCAACCGTTCCTTGGCCTCCCCTTATAGACTTTTTACGTAAAAAGTGTGTGTGTGTGTGTGTGTGTGTGTGTAACAGAACATATACATGTCACAAATTGCATGCATTCTTTTTTCCTTTTGCTACATCATACAGCATAATATACAGAATTATGCTTTCATTATTTTGCTACATTGTAGCGGTTAACAGGTGACTCTGTGAAGCCACAATGTTGAACAAATATGATACAAAGGGTCTCAATGCAACGCATAGCGCATTTTGCTCTTTTAAATCTAATGTTATAGAATCATGGAACCTGCCGACAGATCGGCCCCATTCGGCCCCCGTCTACTCGCCCGTTTCTCCTGCTGTAAAGACTCAAACCTTAATCAGTCGTTGGTCTTGTCTTAGACTCAGGAGCCGTATGTCTATCCCATGCATGTTTAATACCCTCACCTTAATAACATCACTCATCCTAGGATAAATTTTCACTTCCAGCATTATAGATATTACCTATTGCTACTTAGACTCAGGTATTGTCTTCTCCCATGTGCTCCTTTTTGTATTTACATAAAACATTTTCCCCAGTATGTCCCAATATCTAACAAATCAAGTTAAAAAAAGAAAGGAACAGAAACAAAATTTTCTTAAAAGGCCTTTATAAATGTATCCCATACATGTGTTTGTACATACATGTAGATTGAACATGAGGTCTATGTAGGTGACTGTACACAACATATGCCAGGGTCGGTACGCTTAGATGGTGGAATTAAATGCCATAGTAATATGAGGAAAAACTCAAATGGAGAAAAGATATTTTATATTTATTTGAGGGACTTTGAGAGGTGAGATTGCACCTGTGACATGATCTTGACATGTTGGTAGTTACGCTGACAAGCTGCTCTACCACGTATGTATGGATATGTGGTTGGCCCTCCTGAGCCTGCTTTGCCAACGACTTGTCTCATTTGTGGTTGGAACTGAAATGATTTAGGCCCCGCCCACTTGATTCAGCCACGCCTATTATTGCATCATCTGCCTGTTTGTCTCGCTGGCTACACCATGGAGTCCAAGACCATCATCCTACACTGACCTCCACCGGAGGATTTTCATGTTATCTGTAAACTGAACTTCCAATTTAACGTGTCAATAAAATTCTGTTAACATTTAGTATAGTTCATGCTGTTTATTTAAAAATATTATTATTTCCCACAAATAACGTATGATATTTAGCAATTATCAGTTAATGTTCTAAGATAACGGGTCAGTTTAATTTGATCAAGGGCAATATCAACGTACTGAGAGCAACAGCTGCATTTGGAACGTTGGAACCAATGGAATGTTCTATCAGGTCTATCACCATAGCAACCATAGGAATGGTCTAAGCAGAAGAACCAGGTCAATGGTTGCCATGGTGATAAGATCAACATTGAAACTTTGCACCAAAAAGGAATCATTTTGTTTTCCGTGTATTCTGCGCGACTTTTCAAGCCAGAAATGAAACAGAACCGAAATATCCATTTATGAAATATTACTTTTTACCTTTTGTTTTTTTTTTTTTATTAAACAAAAATCCATTTCTGTAAGATTAAGCCAGGCTTTAAGGGACTTGTCTCATTTGTGGTTGGAACTGAAATGATTTAGACCCCGCCCACTTGATGCAGCCACGCCCACTATTGCATCATCAGCCTCTGTGATGTCATCATAGGAGGTTATATAAAGCAGGTGAAACTCAGACACTTCTCATTGCTCAGCAGAGCAGGCGAGTGAGAAGATGTTAGATACTCTTCTGATAATCGTGGGGTGCCTCTGCACCTTCATGATGCTTTTATTACTTGTTGGATTAGGAAAACGTAGTAGAGGACGAAAGGCAAATGAAGCCGACCTCTACCTAGAGATTATGTTCGCAATCGAACGCACAAACCACACCATGTTCCAGATACAGACCATAACGGGTCAGTTTAATTTGATCAACGTACTGAGAGCAACTGCTACGTTTGGAACGTAGGAACCAATGGAATGTTCTATCAGTTCTATCACCATAGCAACCATAGGAATGGTCTAAGCAGAAGAACCAAGTCAATGGTTGCCACGGTGATAAGATCAACATTGAAACTTTGCACCAAAAAGGAATCATTTTGTTTTCCGTGTATTTTGCGTGACTTTTCAAGCCAGAAATGAAACAGAACCGAAATATCCATTTATGAAATCTTACTTTTTACCTTTTGGAGGTTTTTTTTTAAACAAAAATCCATTTCAGCAAGATTAAGCCGGGCTTTAAGTGACTTACTTAAAATTGAAATTGATGTTTTAGCTAACTGAAGACTATTTAAAATTATGAAGCGTGGCAGTTAACGCCGTGATGACTCCATTAAAAACTATTTCAGCCAATCAAACATTTTCAGGGGGAGTCTTGTTTTTTTCGAGAGGCTCCAACCGTTCCTTGGCCTCCCCTTATAGACTTTTTACGTAAAAAGTGTGTGTGTGTGTGTAACAGAACATATACATGTCACAAATTGCATGCATTCTTTTTTCCTTTTGCTACATCATACAGCATAATATACAGAATTATGCTTTCATTATTTTGCTACATTGTAGCGGTTAACAGGTGACTCTGTGAAGCCACAATGTTGAACAAATATGATACAAAGGGTCTCAAAGCAACGCATAGCCCATTTTGCTCTTTTAAATCTAATGTTATAGAATCATGGAACCTGCCGACAGATCGGCCCCATTCGGCCCCCGTCTACTCGCCCGTTTCTCCTGCTGTAAAGACTCAAACCTTAATCAGTCGTTGGTCTTGTCTTAGATTCAGGAGCCGTATGTCTATCCCATGCATGTTTAATACCCTCACCTTAATAACATCACTCATCCTAGGATAAATTTTCACTTCCAGCATTATAGATATTACCTATTGCTACTTAGACTCAGGTATTGTCTTCTCCCATGTGCTCCTTTTTGTATTTACATAAAACATTTTCCCCAGCATGTCCCAATATCTAACAAATCAAGTTAAAAAAAGAAAGGAACAGAAACAAAATTTTCTTAAAAGGCCTTTATAAATGTATCCCATACATGTGTATGTACATACATGTAGATTGAACATGAGGTCTATGTAGGTGACTGTACACAACATATGCCAGGGTCGGCACGCTTAGATGGTGGAATTAAATGCCATAGTAATATGAGGAAAAACTCAAATGGAGAAAATATATTTTATATTTATTTGAGGGACTTTGAGAGGTGAGATTGCACCTGTGACATGATCTTGACATGTTGGTAGTTACGCTGACAAGCTGCTCTACCACGTATGTATGGATATGTGGTTGGCCCTCCTGAGCCTGCTTTGCCAACGACTTGTCTCATTTGTGGTTGGAACTGAAATGATTTAGGCCCCGCCCACTTGATTCAGCCACGCCTATTATTGCATCATCTGCCTGTTTGTCTCGCTGGCTACACCATGGAGAGTCCAAGACTATCATCCTACACTGACCTCCACCAGAGGATTTTCATGTTATCTGTAAACTGAACTTCCAATTTAACGTGTCAATAAAATTCTGTTAACATTTAGTATAGTTCATGCTGTTTATTTAAAAATATTATTATTTCCCACAAATAACGTATGATATTTAGCAATTATCAGTTAATGTTCTAAGATAACGGGTCAGTTTAATTTGATCAAGGGCAATATCAACGTACTGAGAGCAACAGCTACATTTGGAACGTTGGAACCAATGGAATGTTCTATCAGGTCTATCACCATAGCAACCATAGGAATGGTCTAAGCAGAAGAACCAGGTCAATGGTTGCCATGGTGATAAGATCAACATTGAAACTTTGCACCAAAAAGGAATCATTTTGTTTTCCGTGTATTCTGCGCGACTTTTCAAGCCAGAAATGAAACAGAACCGAAATATCCATTTATGAAATATTACTTTTTACCTTTTGTTTTTTTTTTATTAAACAAAAATCCATTTCTGTAAGATTAAGCCAGGCTTTAAGGGACTTGTCTCATTTGTGGTTGGAACTGAAATGATTTAGACCCCGCCCACTCGATGCAGCCACGCCCACTATTGCATCATCAGCCTCTGTGATGTCATCATAGGAGGTTATATAAAGCAGGTGAAACTCAGACACTTCTCATTGCTCAGCAGAGCAGGCGAGTGAGAAGATGTTAGATACTCTTCTGATAATCGTGGGGTGCCTCTGCACCTTCATGATGCTTTTATTACTTGTTGGATTAGGAAAACGTAGTGGAGGACGAAAGGCAAATGAAGCCGACCTCTACCTAGAGATTATGTTCGCAATCGAACGCACAAACCACACCATGTTCCAGATACAGACCATAACGGGTCAGTTTAATTTGATCAACGTACTGAGAGCAACTGCTACGTTTGGAACGTTGGAACCAATGGAATGTTCTATCAGTTCTATCACCATAGCAACCATAGGAATGGTCTAAGCAGAAGAACCAAGTCAATGGTTGCCACGGTGATAAGATCAACATTGAAACTTTGCACCAAAAAAGAATCATTTTGTTTTCTGTGTATTCTGCGCGACTTTGGAAGCTAGAAATGAAACAGAACCGAAATATCCATTTATGAAATCTTACTTTTTACCTTTTGGAGGTTTTTTTTTAAACAAAAATCCATTTCAGCAAGATTAAGCCGGGCTTTAAGTGACTTACTTAAAATTGAAATTGATGTTTTAGCTAACTGAAGACTATTTAAAATTATGAAGCGTGGCAGTTAACGCCGTGATGACTCCATTAAAAACTATTTCAGCCAATCAAACATTTTCAGGGGGAGTCTTGTTTTTTTCGAGAGGCTCCAACCGTTCCTTGGCCTCCCCTTATAGACTTTTTACGTAAAAAGTGTGTGTGTGTGTGTGTGTGTGTAACAGAACATATACATGTCACAAATTGCATGCATTCTTTTTTCCTTTTGCTACATCATACAGCATAATATACAGAATTATGCTTTCATTATTTTGCTACATTGTAGCGGTTAACAGGTGACTCTGTGAAGCCACAATGTTGAACAAATATGATACAAAGGGTCTCAAAGCAACGCATAGCGCATTTTGCTCTTTTAAATCTAATGTTATAGAATCATGGAACCTGCCGACAGATCGGCCCCATTCGGCCCCCGTCTACTCGCCCGTTTCTCCTGCTGTAAAGACTCAAACCTTAATCAGTCGTTGGTCTTGTCTTAGATTCAGGAGCCGTATGTCTATCCCATGCATGTTTAATACCCTCACCTTAATAACATCACTCATCCTAGGATAAATTTTCACTTCCAGCATTATAGATATTACCTATTGCTACTTAGACTCAGGTATTGTCTTCTCCCATGTGCTCCTTTTTGTATTTACATAAAACATTTTCCCCAGTATGTCCCAATATCTAACAAATCAAGTTAAAAAAAGAAAGGAACAGAAACAACATTTTCTTAAAAGGCCTTTATAAATGTATCCCATACATGTGTTTGTACATACATGTAGATTGAACATGAGGTCTATGTAGGTGACTGTACACAACATATGCCAGGGTCGGCACGCTTAGATGGTAGAATTAAATGCCATAGTAATATGAGGAAAAACTCAAATGGAGAAAATATATTTTATATTTATTTGAGGGACTTTGAGAGGTGAGATTGCACCTGTGACATGATCTTGACATGTTGGTAGTTACGCTGACAAGCTGCTCTACCACGCATGTATGGATATGTGGTTGACCCTCCTGAGCCTGCTTTGCCAACGACTTGTCTCATTTGTGGTTGGAACTGAAATGATTTAGGCCCCACCCACTTGATTCAGCCACGCCTATTATTGCATCATCTGCCTGTTTGTCTCGCTGGCTACACCATGGAGTCCAAGACCATCATCCTACACTGACCTCCACCAGAGGATTTTCATGTTATCTGTAAACTGAACTTCCAATTTAACGTGTCAATAAAATTCTGTTAACATTTAGTATAGTTCATGCTGTTTATTTAAAAATATTATTATTTCCCACAAATAACGTATGATATTTAGCAATTATCAGTTAATGTTCTAAGATAACGGGTCAGTTTAATTTGATCAAGGGCAATATCAACGTACTGAGAGCAACAGCTACATTTGGAACGTTGGAACCAATGGAATGTTCTATCAGGTCTATCACCATAGCAACCATAGGAATGGTCTAAGCAGAAGAACCAGGTCAATGGTTGCCATGGTGATAAGATCAACATTGAAACTTTGCACCAAAAAGGAATCATTTTGTTTTCCGTGTATTCTGCGCGACTTTTCAAGCCAGAAATGAAACAGAACCGAAATATCCATTTATGAAATATTACTTTTTACCTTTTTTTTTTTTTTTTATTAAACAAAAATCCATTTCTGTAAGATTAAGCCAGGCTTTAAGGGACTTGTCTCATTTGTGGTTGGAACTGAAATGATTTAGACCCCGCCCACTCGATGCAGCCACGCCCACTATTGCATCATCAGCCTCTGTGATGTCATCATAGGAGGTTATATAAAGCAGGTGAAACTCAGACACTTCTCATTGCTCAGCAGAGCAGGCGAGTGAGAAGATGTTAGATACTCTTCTGATAATCGTGGGGTGCCTCTGCACCTTCATGATGCTTTTATTACTTGTTGGATTAGGAAAACGTAGTGGAGGACGAAAGGCAAATGAAGCCGACCTCTACCTAGAGATTATGTTCGCAATCGAACGCACAAACCACACCATGTTCCAGATACAGACCATAACGGGTCAGTTTAATTTGATCAACGTACTGAGAGCAACTGCTACGTTTGGAACGTTGGAACCAATGGAATGTTCTATCAGTTCTATCACCATAGCAACCATAGGAATGGTCTAAGCAGAAGAACCAAGTCAATGGTTGCCACGGTGATAAGATCAACATTGAAACTTTGCACCAAAAAGGAATCATTTTGTTTTCTGTGTATTCTGCGCGACTTTGGAAGCTAGAAATGAAACAGAACCGAAATATCCATTTATGAAATCTTACTTTTTACCTTTTGGAGGTTTTTTTTTAAACAAAAATCCATTTCAGCAAGATTAAGCCGGGCTTTAAGTGACTTACTTAAAATTGAAATTGATGTTTTAGCTAACTGAAGACTATTTAAAATTATGAAGCGTGGCAGTTAACGCCGTGATGACTCCATTAAAAACTATTTCAGCCAATCAAACATTTTCAGGGGGAGTCTTGTTTTTTTCGAGAGGCTCCAACCGTTCCTTGGCCTCCCCTTATAGACTTTTTACGTAAAAAGTGTGTGTGTGTGTGTGTGTGTGTGTAACAGAACATATACATGTCACAAATTGCATGCATTCTTTTTTCCTTTTGCTACATCATACAGCATAATATACAGAATTATGCTTTCATTATTTTGCTACATTGTAGCGGTTAACAGGTGACTCTGTGAAGCCACAATGTTGAACAAATATGATACAAAGGGTCTCAAAGCAACGCATAGCGCATTTTGCTCTTTTAAATCTAATGTTATAGAATCATGGAACCTGCCGACAGATCGGCCCCATTCGGCCCCCGTCTACTCGCCCGTTTCTCCTGCTGTAAAGACTCAAACCTTAATCAGTCGTTGGTCTTGTCTTAGATTCAGGAGCCGTATGTCTATCCCATGCATGTTTAATACCCTCACCTTAATAACATCACTCATCCTAGGATAAATTTTCACTTCCAGCATTATAGATATTACCTATTGCTACTTAGACTCAGGTATTGTCTTCTCCCATGTGCTCCTTTTTGTATTTACATAAAACATTTTCCCCAGTATGTCCCAATATCTAACAAATCAAGTTAAAAAAAGAAAGGAACAGAAACAACATTTTCTTAAAAGGCCTTTATAAATGTATCCCATACATGTGTTTGTACATACATGTAGATTGAACATGAGGTCTATGTAGGTGACTGTACACAACATATGCCAGGGTCGGCACGCTTAGATGGTGGAATTAAATGCCATAGTAATATGAGGAAAAACTCAAATGGAGAAAATATATTTTATATTTATTTGAGGGACTTTGAGAGGTGAGATTGCACCTGTGACATGATCTTGACATGTTGGTAGTTACGCTGACAAGCTGCTCTACCACGCATGTATGGATATGTGGTTGGCCCTCCTGAGCCTGCTTTGCCAACGACTTGTCTCATTTGTGGTTGGAACTGAAATGATTTAGGCCCCGCCCACTTGATTCAGCCACGCCTATTATTGCATCATCTGCCTGTTTGTCTCGCTGGCTACACCATGGAGTCCAAGACCATCATCCTACACTGACCTCCACCGGAGGATTTTCATGTTATCTGTAAACTGAACTTCCAATTTAACGTGTCAATAAAATTCTGTTAACATTTAGTATAGTTCATGCTGTTTATTTAAAAATATTATTATTTCCCACAAATAACGTATGATATTTAGCAATTATCAGTTAATGTTCTAAGATAACGGGTCAGTTTAATTGGATCAAGGGCAATATCAACCTACTGAGAGCAACAGCTACATTTGGAACGTTGGAACCAATGGAATGTTCTATCAGGTCTATCACCATAGCAACCATAGGAATGGTCTAAGCAGAAGAACCAGGTCAATGGTTGCCATGGTGATAAGATCAACATTGAAACTTTGCACCAAAAAGGAATCATTTTGTTTTCCGTGTATTCTGCGCGACTTTTCAAGCCAGAAATGAAACAGAACCGAAATATCCATTTATGAAATATTACTTTTTACCTTTTGTTTTTTTTTTATTAAACAAAAATCCATTTCTGTAAGATTAAGCCAGGCTTTAAGGGACTTGTCTCATTTGTGGTTGGAACTGAAATGATTTAGACCCCGCCCACTCGATGCAGCCACGCCCACTATTGCATCATCAGCCTCTGTGATGTCATCATAGGAGGTTATATAAAGCAGGTGAAACTCAGACACTTCTCATTGCTCAGCAGAGCAGGCGAGTGAGAAGATGTTAGATACTCTTCTGATAATCGTGGGGTGCCTCTGCACCTTCATGATGCTTTTATTACTTGTTGGATTAGGAAAACGTAGTGGAGGACGAAAGGCAAATGAAGCCGACCTCTACCTAGAGATTATGTTCGCAATCGAACGCACAAACCACACCATGTTCCAGATACAGACCATAACGGGTCAGTTTAATTTGATCAACGTACTGAGAGCAACTGCTACGTTTGGAACGTTGGAACCAATGGAATGTTCTATCAGTTCTATCACCATAGCAACCATAGGAATGGTCTAAGCAGAAGAACCAAGTCAATGGTTGCCACGGTGATAAGATCAACATTGAAACTTTGCACCAAAAAGGAATCATTTTGTTTTCTGTGTATTCTGCGCGACTTTGGAAGCTAGAAATGAAACAGAACCGAAATATCCATTTATGAAATCTTACTTTTTACCTTTTGGAGGTTTTTTTTTAAACAAAAATCCATTTCAGCAAGATTAAGCCGGGCTTTAAGTGACTTACTTAAAATTGAAATTGATGTTTTAGCTAACTGAAGACTATTTAAAATTATGAAGCGTGGCAGTTAACGCCGTGATGACTCCATTAAAAACTATTTCAGCCAATCAAACATTTTCAGGGGGAGTCTTGTTTTTTTCGAGAGGCTCCAACCGTTCCTTGGCCTCCCCTTATAGACTTTTTACGTAAAAAGTGTGTGTGTGTGTGTGTGTGTGTAACAGAACATATACATGTCACAAATTGCATGCATTCTTTTTTCCTTTTGCTACATCATACAGCATAATATACAGAATTATGCTTTCATTATTTTGCTACATTGTAGCGGTTAACAGGTGACTCTGTGAAGCCACAATGTTGAACAAATATGATACAAAGGGTCTCAAAGCAACGCATAGCGCATTTTGCTCTTTTAAATCTAATGTTATAGAATCATGGAACCTGCCGACAGATCGGCCCCATTCGGCCCCCGTCTACTCGCCCGTTTCTCCTGCTGTAAAGACTCAAACCTTAATCAGTCGTTGGTCTTGTCTTAGATTCAGGAGCCGTATGTCTATCCCATGCATGTTTAATACCCTCACCTTAATAACATCACTCATCCTAGGATAAATTTTCACTTCCAGCATTATAGATATTACCTATTGCTACTTAGACTCAGGTATTGTCTTCTCCCATGTGCTCCTTTTTGTATTTACATAAAACATTTTCCCCAGTATGTCCCAATATCTAACAAATCAAGTTAAAAAAAGAAAGGAACAGAAACAACATTTTCTTAAAAGGCCTTTATAAATGTATCCCATACATGTGTTTGTACATACATGTAGATTGAACATGAGGTCTATGTAGGTGACTGTACACAACATATGCCAGGGTCGGCACGCTTAGATGGTGGAATTAAATGCCATAGTAATATGAGGAAAAACTCAAATGGAGAAAATATATTTTATATTTATTTGAGGGACTTTGAGAGGTGAGATTGCACCTGTGACATGATCTTGACATGTTGGTAGTTACGCTGACAAGCTGCTCTACCACGCATGTATGGATATGTGGTTGGCCCTCCTGAGCCTGCTTTGCCAACGACTTGTCTCATTTGTGGTTGGAACTGAAATGATTTAGGCCCCGCCCACTTGATTCAGCCACGCCTATTATTGCATCATCTGCCTGTTTGTCTCGCTGGCTACACCATGGAGTCCAAGACCATCATCCTACACTGACCTCCACCAGAGGATTTTCATGTTATCTGTAAACTGAACTTCCAATTTAACGTGTCAATAAAATTCTGTTAACATTTAGTATAGTTCATGCTGTTTATTTAAAAATATTATTATTTCCCACAAATAACGTATGATATTTAGCAATTATCAGTTAATGTTCTAAGATAACGGGTCAGTTTAATTGGATCAAGGGCAATATCAACGTACTGAGAGCAACAGCTACATTTGGAACGTTGGAACCAATGGAATGTTCTATCAGGTCTATCACCATAGCAACCATAGGAATGGTCTAAGCAGAAGAACCAGGTCAATGGTTGCCATGGTGATAAGATCAACATTGAAACTTTGCACCAAAAAGGAATCATTTTGTTTTCCGTGTATTCTGCGCGACTTTTCAAGCCAGAAATGAAACAGAACCGAAATATCCATTTATGAAATATTACTTTTTACCTTTTGTTTTTTTTTTATTAAACAAAAATCCATTTCTGTAAGATTAAGCCAGGCTTTAAGGGACTTGTCTCATTTGTGGTTGGAACTGAAATGATTTAGACCCCGCCCACTCGATGCAGCCACGCCCACTATTGCATCATCAGCCTCTGTGATGTCATCATAGGAGGTTATATAAAGCAGGTGAAACTCAGACACTTCTCATTGCTCAGCAGAGCAGGCGAGTGAGAAGATGTTAGATACTCTTCTGATAATCGTGGGGTGCCTCTGCACCTTCATGATGCTTTTATTACTTGTTGGATTAGGAAAACGTAGTGGAGGACGAAAGGCAAATGAAGCCGACCTCTACCTAGAGATTATGTTCGCAATCGAACGCACAAACCACACCATGTTCCAGATACAGACCATAACGGGTCAGTTTAATTTGATCAACGTACTGAGAGCAACTGCTACGTTTGGAACGTTGGAACCAATGGAATGTTCTATCAGTTCTATCACCATAGCAACCATAGGAATGGTCTAAGCAGAAGAACCAAGTCAATGGTTGCCACGGTGATAAGATCAACATTGAAACTTTGCACCAAAAAGGAATCATTTTGTTTTCTGTGTATTCTGCGCGACTTTGGAAGCTAGAAATGAAACAGAACCGAAATATCCATTTATGAAATCTTACTTTTTACCTTTTGGAGGTTTTTTTTTAAACAAAAATCCATTTCAGCAAGATTAAGCCGGGCTTTAAGTGACTTACTTAAAATTGAAATTGATGTTTTAGCTAACTGAAGACTATTTAAAATTATGAAGCGTGGCAGTTAACGCCGTGATGACTCCATTAAAAACTATTTCAGCCAATCAAACATTTTCAGGGGGAGTCTTGTTTTTTTCGAGAGGCTCCAACCGTTCCTTGGCCTCCCCTTATAGACTTTTTACGTAAAAAGTGTGTGTGTGTGTGTGTGTGTGTAACAGAACATATACATGTCACAAATTGCATGCATTCTTTTTTCCTTTTGCTACATCATACAGCATAATATACAGAATTATGCTTTCATTATTTTGCTACATTGTAGCGGTTAACAGGTGACTCTGTGAAGCCACAATGTTGAACAAATATGATACAAAGGGTCTCAAAGCAACGCATAGCGCATTTTGCTCTTTTAAATCTAATGTTATAGAATCATGGAACCTGCCGACAGATCGGCCCCATTCGGCCCCCGTCTACTCGCCCGTTTCTCCTGCTGTAAAGACTCAAACCTTAATCAGTCGTTGGTCTTGTCTTAGATTCAGGAGCCGTATGTCTATCCCATGCATGTTTAATACCCTCACCTTAATAACATCACTCATCCTAGGATAAATTTTCACTTCCAGCATTATAGATATTACCTATTGCTACTTAGACTCAGGTATTGTCTTCTCCCATGTGCTCCTTTTTGTATTTACATAAAACATTTTCCCCAGTATGTCCCAATATCTAACAAATCAAGTTAAAAAAAGAAAGGAACAGAAACAACATTTTCTTAAAAGGCCTTTATAAATGTATCCCATACATGTGTTTGTACATACATGTAGATTGAACATGAGGTCTATGTAGGTGACTGTACACAACATATGCCAGGGTCGGCACGCTTAGATGGTGGAATTAAATGCCATAGTAATATGAGGAAAAACTCAAATGGAGAAAATATATTTTATATTTATTTGAGGGACTTTGAGAGGTGAGATTGCACCTGTGACATGATCTTGACATGTTGGTAGTTACGCTGACAAGCTGCTCTACCACGCATGTATGGATATGTGGTTGGCCCTCCTGAGCCTGCTTTGCCAACGACTTGTCTCATTTGTGGTTGGAACTGAAATGATTTAGGCCCCGCCCACTTGATTCAGCCACGCCTATTATTGCATCATCTGCCTGTTTGTCTCGCTGGCTACACCATGGAGTCCAAGACCATCATCCTACACTGACCTCCACCGGAGGATTTTCATGTTATCTGTAAACTGAACTTCCAATTTAACGTGTCAATAAAATTCTGTTAACATTTAGTATAGTTCATGCTGTTTATTTAAAAATATTATTATTTCCCACAAATAACGTATGATATTTAGCAATTATCAGTTAATGTTCTAAGATAACGGGTCAGTTTAATTGGATCAAGGGCAATATCAACGTACTGAGAGCAACAGCTACATTTGGAACGTTGGAACCAATGGAATGTTCTATCAGGTCTATCACCATAGCAACCATAGGAATGGTCTAAGCAGAAGAACCAGGTCAATGGTTGCCATGGTGATAAGATCAACATTGAAACTTTGCACCAAAAAGGAATCATTTTGTTTTCCGTGTATTCTGCGCGACTTTTCAAGCCAGAAATGAAACAGAACCGAAATATCCATTTATGAAATATTACTTTTTACCTTTTGTTTTTTTTTTATTAAACAAAAATCCATTTCTGTAAGATTAAGCCAGGCTTTAAGGGACTTGTCTCATTTGTGGTTGGAACTGAAATGATTTAGACCCCGCCCACTCGATGCAGCCACGCCCACTATTGCATCATCAGCCTCTGTGATGTCATCATAGGAGGTTATATAAAGCAGGTGAAACTCAGACACTTCTCATTGCTCAGCAGAGCAGGCGAGTGAGAAGATGTTAGATACTCTTCTGATAATCGTGGGGTGCCTCTGCACCTTCATGATGCTTTTATTACTTGTTGGATTAGGAAAACGTAGTGGAGGACGAAAGGCAAATGAAGCCGACCTCTACCTAGAGATTATGTTCGCAATCGAACGCACAAACCACACCATGTTCCAGATACAGACCATAACGGGTCAGTTTAATTTGATCAACGTACTGAGAGCAACTGCTACGTTTGGAACGTTGGAACCAATGGAATGTTCTATCAGTTCTATCACCATAGCAACCATAGGAATGGTCTAAGCAGAAGAACCAAGTCAATGGTTGCCACGGTGATAAGATCAACATTGAAACTTTGCACCAAAAAGGAATCATTTTGTTTTCTGTGTATTCTGCGCGACTTTGGAAGCTAGAAATGAAACAGAACCGAAATATCCATTTATGAAATCTTACTTTTTACCTTTTGGAGGTTTTTTTTTAAACAAAAATCCATTTCAGCAAGATTAAGCCGGGCTTTAAGTGACTTACTTAAAATTGAAATTGATGTTTTAGCTAACTGAAGACTATTTAAAATTATGAAGCGTGGCAGTTAACGCCGTGATGACTCCATTAAAAACTATTTCAGCCAATCAAACATTTTCAGTGGGAGTCTTGTTTTTTTCGAGAGGCTCCAACCGTTCCTTGGCCTCCCCTTATAGACTTTTTACGTAAAAAGTGTGTGTGTGTGTGTGTGTGTGTGTGTAACAGAACATATACATGTCACAAATTGCATGCATTCTTTTTTCCTTTTGCTACATCATACAGCATAATATACAGAATTATGCTTTCATTATTTTGCTACATTGTAGCGGTTAACAGGTGACTCTGTGAAGCCACAATGTTGAACAAATATGATACAAAGGGTCTCAAAGCAACGCATAGCGCATTTTGCTCTTTTAAATCTAATGTTATAGAATCATGGAACCTGCCGACAGATCGGCCCCATTCGGCCCCCGTCTACTCGCCCGTTTCTCCTGCTGTAAAGACTCAAACCTTAATCAGTCGTTGGTCTTGTCTTAGATTCAGGAGCCGTATGTCTATCCCATGCATGTTTAATACCCTCACCTTAATAACATCACTCATCCTAGGATAAATTTTCACTTCCAGCATTAGAGATATTACCTATTGCTACTTAGACTCAGGTATTGTCTTCTCCCATGTGCTCCTTTTTGTATTTACATAAAACATTTTCCCCAGTATGTCCCAATATCTAACAAATCAAGTTAAAAAAAGAAAGGAACAGAAACAACATTTTCTTAAAAGGCCTTTATAAATGTATCCCATACATGTGTTTGTACATACATGTAGATTGAACATGAGGTCTATGTAGGTGACTGTACACAACATATGCCAGGGTCGGCACGCTTAGATGGTGGAATTAAATGCCATAGTAATATGAGGAAAAACTCAAATGGAGAAAATATATTTTATATTTATTTGAGGGACTTTGAGAGGTGAGATTGCACCTGTGACATGATCTTGACATGTTGGTAGTTACGCTGACAAGCTGCTCTACCACGCATGTATGGATATGTGGTTGGCCCTCCTGAGCCTGCTTTGCCAACGACTTGTCTCATTTGTGGTTGGAACTGAAATGATTTAGGCCCCGCCCACTTGATTCAGCCACGCCTATTATTGCATCATCTGCCTGTTTGTCTCGCTGGCTACACCATGGAGTCCAAGACCATCATCCTACACTGACCTCCACCGGAGGATTTTCATGTTATCTGTAAACTGAACTTCCAATTTAACGTGTCAATAAAATTCTGTTAACATTTAGTATAGTTCATGCTGTTTATTTAAAAATATTATTATTTCCCACAAATAACGTATGATATTTAGCAATTATCAGTTAATGTTCTAAGATAACGGGTCAGTTTAATTGGATCAAGGGCAATATCAACGTACTGAGAGCAACAGCTACATTTGGAACGTTGGAACCAATGGAATGTTCTATCAGGTCTATCACCATAGCAACCATAGGAATGGTCTGAGCAGAAGAACCAGGTCAATGGTTGCCATGGTGATAAGATCAACATTGAAACTTTGCACCAAAAAGGAATCATTTTGTTTTCCGTGTATTCTGCGCGACTTTTCAAGCCAGAAATGAAACAGAACCGAAATATCCATTTATGAAATATTACTTTTTACCTTTTTTTTTTTTTTTTATTAAACAAAAATCCATTTCTGTAAGATTAAGCCAGGCTTTAAGGGACTTGTCTCATTTGTGGTTGGAACTGAAATGATTTAGACCCCGCCCACTCGATGCAGCCACGCCCACTATTGCATCATCAGCCTCTGTGATGTCATCATAGGAGGTTATATAAAGCAGGTGAAACTCAGACACTTCTCATTGCTCAGCAGAGCAGGCGAGTGAGAAGATGTTAGATACTCTTCTGATAATCGTGGGGTGCCTCTGCACCTTCATGATGCTTTTATTACTTGTTGGATTAGGAAAACGTAGTGGAGGACGAAAGGCAAATGAAGCCGACCTCTACCTAGAGATTATGTTCGCAATCGAACGCACAAACCACACCATGTTCCAGATACAGACCATAACGGGTCAGTTTAATTTGATCAACGTACTGAGAGCAACTGCTACGTTTGGAACGTTGGAACCAATGGAATGTTCTATCAGTTCTATCACCATAGCAACCATAGGAATGGTCTAAGCAGAAGAACCAAGTCAATGGTTGCCACGGTGATAAGATCAACATTGAAACTTTGCACCAAAAAGGAATCATTTTGTTTTCTGTGTATTCTGCGCGACTTTGGAAGCTAGAAATGAAACAGAACCGAAATATCCATTTATGAAATCTTACTTTTTACCTTTTGGAGGTTTTTTTTTAAACAAAAATCCATTTCAGCAAGATTAAGCCGGGCTTTAAGTGACTTACTTAAAATTGAAATTGATGTTTTAGCTAACTGAAGACTATTTAAAATTATGAAGCGTGGCAGTTAACGCCGTGATGACTCCATTAAAAACTATTTCAGCCAATCAAACATTTTCAGGGGGAGTCTTGTTTTTTTCGAGAGGCTCCAACCGTTCCTTGGCCTCCCCTTATAGACTTTTTACGTAAAAAGTGTGTGTGTGTGTGTGTGTGTGTAACAGAACATATACATGTCACAAATTGCATGCATTCTTTTTTCCTTTTGCTACATCATACAGCATAATATACAGAATTATGCTTTCATTATTTTGCTACATTGTAGCGGTTAACAGGTGACTCTGTGAAGCCACAATGTTGAACAAATATGATACAAAGGGTCTCAAAGCAACGCATAGCGCATTTTGCTCTTTTAAATCTAATGTTATAGAATCATGGAACCTGCCGACAGATCGGCCCCATTCGGCCCCCGTCTACTCGCCCGTTTCTCCTGCTGTAAAGACTCAAACCTTAATCAGTCGTTGGTCTTGTCTTAGATTCAGGAGCCGTATGTCTATCCCATGCATGTTTAATACCCTCACCTTAATAACATCACTCATCCTAGGATAAATTTTCACTTCCAGCATTAGAGATATTACCTATTGCTACTTAGACTCAGGTATTGTCTTCTCCCATGTGCTCCTTTTTGTATTTACATAAAACATTTTCCCCAGTATGTCCCAATATCTAACAAATCAAGTTAAAAAAAGAAAGGAACAGAAACAACATTTTCTTAAAAGGCCTTTATAAATGTATCCCATACATGTGTTTGTACATACATGTAGATTGAACATGAGGTCTATGTAGGTGACTGTACACAACATATGCCAGGGTCGGCACGCTTAGATGGTGGAATTAAATGCCATAGTAATATGAGGAAAAACTCAAATGGAGAAAATATATTTTATATTTATTTGAGGGACTTTGAGAGGTGAGATTGCACCTGTGACATGATCTTGACATGTTGGTAGTTACGCTGACAAGCTGCTCTACCACGCATGTATGGATATGTGGTTGGCCCTCCTGAGCCTGCTTTGCCAACGACTTGTCTCATTTGTGGTTGGAACTGAAATGATTTAGGCCCCGCCCACTTGATTCAGCCACGCCTATTATTGCATCATCTGCCTGTTTGTCTCGCTGGCTACACCATGGAGTCCAAGACCATCATCCTACACTGACCTCCACCGGAGGATTTTCATGTTATCTGTAAACTGAACTTCCAATTTAACGTGTCAATAAAATTCTGTTAACATTTAGTATAGTTCATGCTGTTTATTTAAAAATATTATTATTTCCCACAAATAACGTATGATATTTAGCAATTATCAGTTAATGTTCTAAGATAACGGGTCAGTTTAATTGGATCAAGGGCAATATCAACGTACTGAGAGCAACAGCTACATTTGGAACGTTGGAACCAATGGAATGTTCTATCAGGTCTATCACCATAGCAACCATAGGAATGGTCTAAGCAGAAGAACCAGGTCAATGGTTGCCATGGTGATAAGATCAACATTGAAACTTTGCACCAAAAAGGAATCATTTTGTTTTCCGTGTATTCTGCGCGACTTTTCAAGCCAGAAATGAAACAGAACCGAAATATCCATTTATGAAATATTACTTTTTACCTTTTGTTTTTTTTTTATTAAACAAAAATCCATTTCTGTAAGATTAAGCCAGGCTTTAAGGGACTTGTCTCATTTGTGGTTGGAACTGAAATGATTTAGACCCCGCCCACTCGATGCAGCCACGCCCACTATTGCATCATCAGCCTCTGTGATGTCATCATAGGAGGTTATATAAAGCAGGTGAAACTCAGACACTTCTCATTGCTCAGCAGAGCAGGCGAGTGAGAAGATGTTAGATACTCTTCTGATAATCGTGGGGTGCCTCTGCACCTTCATGATGCTTTTATTACTTGTTGGATTAGGAAAACGTAGTGGAGGACGAAAGGCAAATGAAGCCGACCTCTACCTAGAGATTATGTTCGCAATCGAACGCACAAACCACACCATGTTCCAGATACAGACCATAACGGGTCAGTTTAATTTGATCAACGTACTGAGAGCAACTGCTACGTTTGGAACGTTGGAACCAATGGAATGTTCTATCAGTTCTATCACCATAGCAACCATAGGAATGGTCTAAGCAGAAGAACCAAGTCAATGGTTGCCACGGTGATAAGATCAACATTGAAACTTTGCACCAAAAAAGAATCATTTTGTTTTCTGTGTATTCTGCGCGACTTTGGAAGCTAGAAATGAAACAGAACCGAAATATCCATTTATGAAATCTTACTTTTTACCTTTTGGAGGTTTTTTTTTAAACAAAAATCCATTTCAGCAAGATTAAGCCGGGCTTTAAGTGACTTACTTAAAATTGAAATTGATGTTTTAGCTAACTGAAGACTATTTAAAATTATGAAGCGTGGCAGTTAACGCCGTGATGACTCCATTAAAAACTATTTCAGCCAATCAAACATTTTCAGTGGGAGTCTTGTTTTTTTCGAGAGGCTCCAACCGTTCCTTGGCCTCCCCTTATAGACTTTTTACGTAAAAAGTGTGTGTGTGTGTGTGTGTGTGTGTGTAACAGAACATATACATGTCACAAATTGCATGCATTCTTTTTTCCTTTTGCTACATCATACAGCATAATATACAGAATTATGCTTTCATTATTTTGCTACATTGTAGCGGTTAACAGGTGACTCTGTGAAGCCACAATGTTGAACAAATATGATACAAAGGGTCTCAAAGCAACGCATAGCGCATTTTGCTCTTTTAAATCTAATGTTATAGAATCATGGAACCTGCCGACAGATCGGCCCCATTCGGCCCCCGTCTACTCGCCCGTTTCTCCTGCTGTAAAGACTCAAACCTTAATCAGTCGTTGGTCTTGTCTTAGATTCAGGAGCCGTATGTCTATCCCATGCATGTTTAATACCCTCACCTTAATAACATCACTCATCCTAGGATAAATTTTCACTTCCAGCATTATAGATATTACCTATTGCTACTTAGACTCAGGTATTGTCTTCTCCCATGTGCTCCTTTTTGTATTTACATAAAACATTTTCCCCAGTATGTCCCAATATCTAACAAATCAAGTTAAAAAAAGAAAGGAACAGAAACAACATTTTCTTAAAAGGCCTTTATAAATGTATCCCATACATGTGTTTGTACATACATGTAGATTGAACATGAGGTCTATGTAGGTGACTGTACACAACATATGCCAGGGTCGGCACGCTTAGATGGTGGAATTAAATGCCATAGTAATATGAGGAAAAACTCAAATGGAGAAAATATATTTTATATTTATTTGAGGGACTTTGAGAGGTGAGATTGCACCTGTGACATGATCTTGACATGTTGGTAGTTACGCTGACAAGCTGCTCTACCACGCATGTATGGATATGTGGTTGGCCCTCCTGAGCCTGCTTTGCCAACGACTTGTCTCATTTGTGGTTGGAACTGAAATGATTTAGGCCCCGCCCACTTGATTCAGCCACGCCTATTATTGCATCATCTGCCTGTTTGTCTCGCTGGCTACACCATGGAGTCCAAGACCATCATCCTACACTGACCTCCACCGGAGGATTTTCATGTTATCTGTAAACTGAACTTCCAATTTAACGTGTCAATAAAATTCTGTTAACATTTAGTATAGTTCATGCTGTTTATTTAAAAATATTATTATTTCCCACAAATAACGTATGATATTTAGCAATTATCAGTTAATGTTCTAAGATAACGGGTCAGTTTAATTGGATCAAGGGCAATATCAACGTACTGAGAGCAACAGCTACATTTGGAACGTTGGAACCAATGGAATGTTCTATCAGGTCTATCACCATAGCAACCATAGGAATGGTCTAAGCAGAAGAACCAGGTCAATGGTTGCCATGGTGATAAGATCAACATTGAAACTTTGCACCAAAAAGGAATCATTTTGTTTTCCGTGTATTCTGCGCGACTTTTCAAGCCAGAAATGAAACAGAACCGAAATATCCATTTATGAAATATTACTTTTTACCTTTTTTTTTTTTTTTTATTAAACAAAAATCCATTTCTGTAAGATTAAGCCAGGCTTTAAGGGACTTGTCTCATTTGTGGTTGGAACTGAAATGATTTAGACCCCGCCCACTCGATGCAGCCACGCCCACTATTGCATCATCAGCCTCTGTGATGTCATCATAGGAGGTTATATAAAGCAGGTGAAACTCAGACACTTCTCATTGCTCAGCAGAGCAGGCGAGTGAGAAGATGTTAGATACTCTTCTGATAATCGTGGGGTGCCTCTGCACCTTCATGATGCTTTTATTACTTGTTGGATTAGGAAAACGTAGTGGAGGACGAAAGGCAAATGAAGCCGACCTCTACCTAGAGATTATGTTCGCAATCGAACGCACAAACCACACCATGTTCCAGATACAGACCATAACGGGTCAGTTTAATTTGATCAACGTACTGAGAGCAACTGCTACGTTTGGAACGTTGGAACCAATGGAATGTTCTATCAGTTCTATCACCATAGCAACCATAGGAATGGTCTAAGCAGAAGAACCAAGTCAATGGTTGCCACGGTGATAAGATCAACATTGAAACTTTGCACCAAAAAGGAATCATTTTGTTTTCTGTGTATTCTGCGCGACTTTGGAAGCTAGAAATGAAACAGAACCGAAATATCCATTTATGAAATCTTACTTTTTACCTTTTGGAGGTTTTTTTTTAAACAAAAATCCATTTCAGCAAGATTAAGCCGGGCTTTAAGTGACTTACTTAAAATTGAAATTGATGTTTTAGCTAACTGAAGACTATTTAAAATTATGAAGCGTGGCAGTTAACGCCGTGATGACTCCATTAAAAACTATTTCAGCCAATCAAACATTTTCAGGGGGAGTCTTGTTTTTTTCGAGAGGCTCCAACCGTTCCTTGGCCTCCCCTTATAGACTTTTTACGTAAAAAGTGTGTGTGTGTGTGTGTGTGTGTAACAGAACATATACATGTCACAAATTGCATGCATTCTTTTTTCCTTTTGCTACATCATACAGCATAATATACAGAATTATGCTTTCATTATTTTGCTACATTGTAGCGGTTAACAGGTGACTCTGTGAAGCCACAATGTTGAACAAATATGATACAAAGGGTCTCAAAGCAACGCATAGCGCATTTTGCTCTTTTAAATCTAATGTTATAGAATCATGGAACCTGCCGACAGATCGGCCCCATTCGGCCCCCGTCTACTCGCCCGTTTCTCCTGCTGTAAAGACTCAAACCTTAATCAGTCGTTGGTCTTGTCTTAGATTCAGGAGCCGTATGTCTATCCCATGCATGTTTAATACCCTCACCTTAATAACATCACTCATCCTAGGATAAATTTTCACTTCCAGCATTATAGATATTACCTATTGCTACTTAGACTCAGGTATTGTCTTCTCCCATGTGCTCCTTTTTGTATTTACATAAAACATTTTCCCCAGTATGTCCCAATATCTAACAAATCAAGTTAAAAAAAGAAAGGAACAGAAACAACATTTTCTTAAAAGGCCTTTATAAATGTATCCCATACATGTGTTTGTACATACATGTAGATTGAACATGAGGTCTATGTAGGTGACTGTACACAACATATGCCAGGGTCGGCACGCTTAGATGGTGGAATTAAATGCCATAGTAATATGAGGAAAAACTCAAATGGAGAAAATATATTTTATATTTATTTGAGGGACTTTGAGAGGTGAGATTGCACCTGTGACATGATCTTGACATGTTGGTAGTTACGCTGACAAGCTGCTCTACCACGCATGTATGGATATGTGGTTGGCCCTCCTGAGCCTGCTTTGCCAACGACTTGTCTCATTTGTGGTTGGAACTGAAATGATTTAGGCCCCGCCCACTTGATTCAGCCACGCCTATTATTGCATCATCTGCCTGTTTGTCTCGCTGGCTACACCATGGAGTCCAAGACCATCATCCTACACTGACCTCCACCGGAGGATTTTCATGTTATCTGTAAACTGAACTTCCAATTTAACGTGTCAATAAAATTCTGTTAACATTTAGTATAGTTCATGCTGTTTATTTAAAAATATTATTATTTCCCACAAATAACGTATGATATTTAGCAATTATCAGTTAATGTTCTAAGATAACGGGTCAGTTTAATTGGATCAAGGGCAATATCAACGTACTGAGAGCAACAGCTACATTTGGAACGTTGGAACCAATGGAATGTTCTATCAGGTCTATCACCATAGCAACCATAGGAATGGTCTGAGCAGAAGAACCAGGTCAATGGTTGCCATGGTGATAAGATCAACATTGAAACTTTGCACCAAAAAGGAATCATTTTGTTTTCCGTGTATTCTGCGCGACTTTTCAAGCCAGAAATGAAACAGAACCGAAATATCCATTTATGAAATATTACTTTTTACCTTTTTTTTTTTTTTTTATTAAACAAAAATCCATTTCTGTAAGATTAAGCCAGGCTTTAAGGGACTTGTCTCATTTGTGGTTGGAACTGAAATGATTTAGACCCCGCCCACTCGATGCAGCCACGCCCACTATTGCATCATCAGCCTCTGTGATGTCATCATAGGAGGTTATATAAAGCAGGTGAAACTCAGACACTTCTCATTGCTCAGCAGAGCAGGCGAGTGAGAAGATGTTAGATACTCTTCTGATAATCGTGGGGTGCCTCTGCACCTTCATGATGCTTTTATTACTTGTTGGATTAGGAAAACGTAGTGGAGGACGAAAGGCAAATGAAGCCGACCTCTACCTAGAGATTATGTTCGCAATCGAACGCACAAACCACACCATGTTCCAGATACAGACCATAACGGGTCAGTTTAATTTGATCAACGTACTGAGAGCAACTGCTACGTTTGGAACGTTGGAACCAATGGAATGTTCTATCAGTTCTATCACCATAGCAACCATAGGAATGGTCTAAGCAGAAGAACCAAGTCAATGGTTGCCACGGTGATAAGATCAACATTGAAACTTTGCACCAAAAAGGAATCATTTTGTTTTCTGTGTATTCTGCGCGACTTTGGAAGCTAGAAATGAAACAGAACCGAAATATCCATTTATGAAATCTTACTTTTTACCTTTTGGAGGTTTTTTTTTAAACAAAAATCCATTTCAGCAAGATTAAGCCGGGCTTTAAGTGACTTACTTAAAATTGAAATTGATGTTTTAGCTAACTGAAGACTATTTAAAATTATGAAGCGTGGCAGTTAACGCCGTGATGACTCCATTAAAAACTATTTCAGCCAATCAAACATTTTCAGGGGGAGTCTTGTTTTTTTCGAGAGGCTCCAACCGTTCCTTGGCCTCCCCTTATAGACTTTTTACGTAAAAAGTGTGTGTGTGTGTGTGTGTGTGTAACAGAACATATACATGTCACAAATTGCATGCATTCTTTTTTCCTTTTGCTACATCATACAGCATAATATACAGAATTATGCTTTCATTATTTTGCTACATTGTAGCGGTTAACAGGTGACTCTGTGAAGCCACAATGTTGAACAAATATGATACAAAGGGTCTCAAAGCAACGCATAGCGCATTTTGCTCTTTTAAATCTAATGTTATAGAATCATGGAACCTGCCGACAGATCGGCCCCATTCGGCCCCCGTCTACTCGCCCGTTTCTCCTGCTGTAAAGACTCAAACCTTAATCAGTCGTTGGTCTTGTCTTAGATTCAGGAGCCGTATGTCTATCCCATGCATGTTTAATACCCTCACCTTAATAACATCACTCATCCTAGGATAAATTTTCACTTCCAGCATTAGAGATATTACCTATTGCTACTTAGACTCAGGTATTGTCTTCTCCCATGTGCTCCTTTTTGTATTTACATAAAACATTTTCCCCAGTATGTCCCAATATCTAACAAATCAAGTTAAAAAAAGAAAGGAACAGAAACAACATTTTCTTAAAAGGCCTTTATAAATGTATCCCATACATGTGTTTGTACATACATGTAGATTGAACATGAGGTCTATGTAGGTGACTGTACACAACATATGCCAGGGTCGGCACGCTTAGATGGTGGAATTAAATGCCATAGTAATATGAGGAAAAACTCAAATGGAGAAAATATATTTTATATTTATTTGAGGGACTTTGAGAGGTGAGATTGCACCTGTGACATGATCTTGACATGTTGGTAGTTACGCTGACAAGCTGCTCTACCACGCATGTATGGATATGTGGTTGGCCCTCCTGAGCCTGCTTTGCCAACGACTTGTCTCATTTGTGGTTGGAACTGAAATGATTTAGGCCCCGCCCACTTGATTCAGCCACGCCTATTATTGCATCATCTGCCTGTTTGTCTCGCTGGCTACACCATGGAGTCCAAGACCATCATCCTACACTGACCTCCACCGGAGGATTTTCATGTTATCTGTAAACTGAACTTCCAATTTAACGTGTCAATAAAATTCTGTTAACATTTAGTATAGTTCATGCTGTTTATTTAAAAATATTATTATTTCCCACAAATAACGTATGATATTTAGCAATTATCAGTTAATGTTCTAAGATAACGGGTCAGTTTAATTGGATCAAGGGCAATATCAACGTACTGAGAGCAACAGCTACATTTGGAACGTTGGAACCAATGGAATGTTCTATCAGGTCTATCACCATAGCAACCATAGGAATGGTCTAAGCAGAAGAACCAGGTCAATGGTTGCCATGGTGATAAGATCAACATTGAAACTTTGCACCAAAAAGGAATCATTTTGTTTTCCGTGTATTCTGCGCGACTTTTCAAGCCAGAAATGAAACAGAACCGAAATATCCATTTATGAAATATTACTTTTTACCTTTTGTTTTTTTTTTATTAAACAAAAATCCATTTCTGTAAGATTAAGCCAGGCTTTAAGGGACTTGTCTCATTTGTGGTTGGAACTGAAATGATTTAGACCCCGCCCACTTGATGCAGCCACGCCCACTATTGCATCATCAGCCTCTGTGATGTCATCATAGGAGGTTATATAAAGCAGGTGAAACTCAGACACTTCTCATTGCTCAGCAGAGCAGGCGAGTGAGAAGATGTTAGATACTCTTCTGATAATCGTGGGGTGCCTCTGCACCTTCATGATGCTTTTATTACTTGTTGGATTAGGAAAACGTAGTGGAGGACGAAAGGCAAATGAAGCCGACCTCTACCTAGAGATTATGTTCGCAATCGAACGCACAAACCACACCATGTTCCAGATACAGACCATAACGGGTCAGTTTAATTTGATCAACGTACTGAGAGCAACTGCTACGTTTGGAACGTTGGAACCAATGGAATGTTCTATCAGTTCTATCACCATAGCAACCATAGGAATGGTCTAAGCAGAAGAACCAAGTCAATGGTTGCCACGGTGATAAGATCAACATTGAAACTTTGCACCAAAAAGGAATCATTTTGTTTTCTGTGTATTCTGCGCGACTTTGGAAGCTAGAAATGAAACAGAACCGAAATATCCATTTATGAAATCTTACTTTTTACCTTTTGGAGGTTTTTTTTTAAACAAAAATCCATTTCAGCAAGATTAAGCCGGGCTTTAAGTGACTTACTTAAAATTGAAATTGATGTTTTAGCTAACTGAAGACTATTTAAAATTATGAAGCGTGGCAGTTAACGCCGTGATGACTCCATTAAAAACTATTTCAGCCAATCAAACATTTTCAGGGGGAGTCTTGTTTTTTTCGAGAGGCTCCAACCGTTCCTTGGCCTCCCCTTATAGACTTTTTACGTAAAAAGTGTGTGTGTGTGTGTGTGTGTGTAACAGAACATATACATGTCACAAATTGCATGCATTCTTTTTTCCTTTTGCTACATCATACAGCATAATATACAGAATTATGCTTTCATTATTTTGCTACATTGTAGCGGTTAACAGGTGACTCTGTGAAGCCACAATGTTGAACAAATATGATACAAAGGGTCTCAAAGCAACGCATAGCGCATTTTGCTCTTTTAAATCTAATGTTATAGAATCATGGAACCTGCCGACAGATCGGCCCCATTCGGCCCCCGTCTACTCGCCCGTTTCTCCTGCTGTAAAGACTCAAACCTTAATCAGTCGTTGGTCTTGTCTTAGATTCAGGAGCCGTATGTCTATCCCATGCATGTTTAATACCCTCACCTTAATAACATCACTCATCCTAGGATAAATTTTCACTTCCAGCATTATAGATATTACCTATTGCTACTTAGACTCAGGTATTGTCTTCTCCCATGTGCTCCTTTTTGTATTTACATAAAACATTTTCCCCAGTATGTCCCAATATCTAACAAATCAAGTTAAAAAAAGAAAGGAACAGAAACAACATTTTCTTAAAAGGCCTTTATAAATGTATCCCATACATGTGTTTGTACATACATGTAGATTGAACATGAGGTCTATGTAGGTGACTGTACACAACATATGCCAGGGTCGGCACGCTTAGATGGTGGAATTAAATGCCATAGTAATATGAGGAAAAACTCAAATGGAGAAAATATATTTTATATTTATTTGAGGGACTTTGAGAGGTGAGATTGCACCTGTGACATGATCTTGACATGTTGGTAGTTACGCTGACAAGCTGCTCTACCACGCATGTATGGATATGTGGTTGGCCCTCCTGAGCCTGCTTTGCCAACGACTTGTCTCATTTGTGGTTGGAACTGAAATGATTTAGGCCCCGCCCACTTGATTCAGCCACGCCTATTATTGCATCATCTGCCTGTTTGTCTCGCTGGCTACACCATGGAGTCCAAGACCATCATCCTACACTGACCTCCACCGGAGGATTTTCATGTTATCTGTAAACTGAACTTCCAATTTAACGTGTCAATAAAATTCTGTTAACATTTAGTATAGTTCATGCTGTTTATTTAAAAATATTATTATTTCCCACAAATAACGTATGATATTTAGCAATTATCAGTTAATGTTCTAAGATAACGGGTCAGTTTAATTGGATCAAGGGCAATATCAACGTACTGAGAGCAACAGCTACATTTGGAACGTTGGAACCAATGGAATGTTCTATCAGGTCTATCACCATAGCAACCATAGGAATGGTCTAAGCAGAAGAACCAGGTCAATGGTTGCCATGGTGATAAGATCAACATTGAAACTTTGCACCAAAAAGGAATCATTTTGTTTTCCGTGTATTCTGCGCGACTTTTCAAGCCAGAAATGAAACAGAACCGAAATATCCATTTATGAAATATTACTTTTTACCTTTTGTTTTTTTTTTATTAAACAAAAATCCATTTCTGTAAGATTAAGCCAGGCTTTAAGGGACTTGTCTCATTTGTGGTTGGAACTGAAATGATTTAGACCCCGCCCACTTGATGCAGCCACGCCCACTATTGCATCATCAGCCTCTGTGATGTCATCATAGGAGGTTATATAAAGCAGGTGAAACTCAGACACTTCTCATTGCTCAGCAGAGCAGGCGAGTGAGAAGATGTTAGATACTCTTCTGATAATCGTGGGGTGCCTCTGCACCTTCATGATGCTTTTATTACTTGTTGGATTAGGAAAACGTAGTGGAGGACGAAAGGCAAATGAAGCCGACCTCTACCTAGAGATTATGTTCGCAATCGAACGCACAAACCACACCATGTTCCAGATACAGACCATAACGGGTCAGTTTAATTTGATCAACGTACTGAGAGCAACTGCTACGTTTGGAACGTTGGAACCAATGGAATGTTCTATCAGTTCTATCACCATAGCAACCATAGGAATGGTCTAAGCAGAAGAACCAAGTCAATGGTTGCCACGGTGATAAGATCAACATTGAAACTTTGCACCAAAAAAGAATCATTTTGTTTTCTGTGTATTCTGCGCGACTTTGGAAGCTAGAAATGAAACAGAACCGAAATATCCATTTATGAAATCTTACTTTTTACCTTTTGGAGGTTTTTTTTTAAACAAAAATCCATTTCAGCAAGATTAAGCCGGGCTTTAAGTGACTTACTTAAAATTGAAATTGATGTTTTAGCTAACTGAAGACTATTTAAAATTATGAAGCGTGGCAGTTAACGCCGTGATGACTCCATTAAAAACTATTTCAGCCAATCAAACATTTTCAGTGGGAGTCTTGTTTTTTTCGAGAGGCTCCAACCGTTCCTTGGCCTCCCCTTATAGACTTTTTACGTAAAAAGTGTGTGTGTGTGTGTGTGTGTGTAACAGAACATATACATGTCACAAATTGCATGCATTCTTTTTTCCTTTTGCTACATCATACAGCATAATATACAGAATTATGCTTTCATTATTTTGCTACATTGTAGCGGTTAACAGGTGACTCTGTGAAGCCACAATGTTGAACAAATATGATACAAAGGGTCTCAAAGCAACGCATAGCGCATTTTGCTCTTTTAAATCTAATGTTATAGAATCATGGAACCTGCCGACAGATCGGCCCCATTCGGCCCCCGTCTACTCGCCCGTTTCTCCTGCTGTAAAGACTCAAACCTTAATCAGTCGTTGGTCTTGTCTTAGATTCAGGAGCCGTATGTCTATCCCATGCATGTTTAATACCCTCACCTTAATAACATCACTCATCCTAGGATAAATTTTCACTTCCAGCATTAGAGATATTACCTATTGCTACTTAGACTCAGGTATTGTCTTCTCCCATGTGCTCCTTTTTGTATTTACATAAAACATTTTCCCCAGTATGTCCCAATATCTAACAAATCAAGTTAAAAAAAGAAAGGAACAGAAACAACATTTTCTTAAAAGGCCTTTATAAATGTATCCCATACATGTGTTTGTACATACATGTAGATTGAACATGAGGTCTATGTAGGTGACTGTACACAACATATGCCAGGGTCGGCACGCTTAGATGGTGGAATTAAATGCCATAGTAATATGAGGAAAAACTCAAATGGAGAAAATATATTTTATATTTATTTGAGGGACTTTGAGAGGTGAGATTGCACCTGTGACATGATCTTGACATGTTGGTAGTTACGCTGACAAGCTGCTCTACCACGCATGTATGGATATGTGGTTGGCCCTCCTGAGCCTGCTTTGCCAACGACTTGTCTCATTTGTGGTTGGAACTGAAATGATTTAGGCCCCGCCCACTTGATTCAGCCACGCCTATTATTGCATCATCTGCCTGTTTGTCTCGCTGGCTACACCATGGAGTCCAAGACCATCATCCTACACTGACCTCCACCGGAGGATTTTCATGTTATCTGTAAACTGAACTTCCAATTTAACGTGTCAATAAAATTCTGTTAACATTTAGTATAGTTCATGCTGTTTATTTAAAAATATTATTATTTCCCACAAATAACGTATGATATTTAGCAATTATCAGTTAATGTTCTAAGATAACGGGTCAGTTTAATTGGATCAAGGGCAATATCAACGTACTGAGAGCAACAGCTACATTTGGAACGTTGGAACCAATGGAATGTTCTATCAGGTCTATCACCATAGCAACCATAGGAATGGTCTAAGCAGAAGAACCAGGTCAATGGTTGCCATGGTGATAAGATCAACATTGAAACTTTGCACCAAAAAGGAATCATTTTGTTTTCCGTGTATTCTGCGCGACTTTTCAAGCCAGAAATGAAACAGAACCGAAATATCCATTTATGAAATATTACTTTTTACCTTTTGTTTTTTTTTTATTAAACAAAAATCCATTTCTGTAAGATTAAGCCAGGCTTTAAGGGACTTGTCTCATTTGTGGTTGGAACTGAAATGATTTAGACCCCGCCCACTTGATGCAGCCACGCCCACTATTGCATCATCAGCCTCTGTGATGTCATCATAGGAGGTTATATAAAGCAGGTGAAACTCAGACACTTCTCATTGCTCAGCAGAGCAGGCGAGTGAGAAGATGTTAGATACTCTTCTGATAATCGTGGGGTGCCTCTGCACCTTCATGATGCTTTTATTACTTGTTGGATTAGGAAAACGTAGTGGAGGACGAAAGGCAAATGAAGCCGACCTCTACCTAGAGATTATGTTCGCAATCGAACGCACAAACCACACCATGTTCCAGATACAGACCATAACGGGTCAGTTTAATTTGATCAACGTACTGAGAGCAACTGCTACGTTTGGAACGTTGGAACCAATGGAATGTTCTATCAGTTCTATCACCATAGCAACCATAGGAATGGTCTAAGCAGAAGAACCAAGTCAATGGTTGCCACGGTGATAAGATCAACATTGAAACTTTGCACCAAAAAGGAATCATTTTGTTTTCTGTGTATTCTGCGCGACTTTGGAAGCTAGAAATGAAACAGAACCGAAATATCCATTTATGAAATCTTACTTTTTACCTTTTGGAGGTTTTTTTTTAAACAAAAATCCATTTCAGCAAGATTAAGCCGGGCTTTAAGTGACTTACTTAAAATTGAAATTGATGTTTTAGCTAACTGAAGACTATTTAAAATTATGAAGCGTGGCAGTTAACGCCGTGATGACTCCATTAAAAACTATTTCAGCCAATCAAACATTTTCAGGGGGAGTCTTGTTTTTTTCGAGAGGCTCCAACCGTTCCTTGGCCTCCCCTTATAGACTTTTTACGTAAAAAGTGTGTGTGTGTGTGTGTAACAGAACATATACATGTCACAAATTGCATGCATTCTTTTTTCCTTTTGCTACATCATACAGCATAATATACAGAATTATGCTTTCATTATTTTGCTACATTGTAGCGGTTAACAGGTGACTCTGTGAAGCCACAATGTTGAACAAATATGATACAAAGGGTCTCAAAGCAACGCATAGCGCATTTTGCTCTTTTAAATCTAATGTTATAGAATCATGGAACCTGCCGACAGATCGGCCCCATTCGGCCCCCGTCTACTCGCCCGTTTCTCCTGCTGTAAAGACTCAAACCTTAATCAGTCGTTGGTCTTGTCTTAGATTCAGGAGCCGTATGTCTATCCCATGCATGTTTAATACCCTCACCTTAATAACATCACTCATCCTAGGATAACTTTTCACTTCCAGCATTATAGATATTACCTATTGCTACTTAGACTCAGGTATTGTCTTCTCCCATGTGCTCCTTTTTGTATTTACATAAAACATTTTCCCCAGTATGTCCCAATATCTAACAAATCAAGTTAAAAAAAGAAAGGAACAGAAACAAAATTTTCTTAAAAGGCCTTTATAAATGTATCCCATACATGTGTTTGTACATACATGTAGATTGAACATGAGGTCTATGTAGGTGACTGTACACAACATATGCCAGGGTCGGCACGCTTAGATGGTGGAATTAAATGCCATAGTAATATGAGGAAAAACTCAAATGGAGAAAATATATTTTATATTTATTTGAGGGACTTTGAGAGGTGAGATTGCACCTGTGACATGATCTTGACATGTTGGTAGTTACGCTGACAAGCTGCTCTACCACGCATGTATGGATATGTGGTTGGCCCTCCTGAGCCTGCTTTGCCAACGACTTGTCTCATTTGTGGTTGGAACTGAAATGATTTAGGCCCCGCCCACTTGATTCAGCCACGCCTATTATTGCATCATCTGCCTGTTTGTCTCGCTGGCTACACCATGGAGTCCAAGACCATCATCCTACTGTTACCTCGCCAGCGGATCCGCGGTGTCCTCGTGCGGGGGAGCCGAGACGCAGCTCGCGCAGGCAGCTCCCGGCTCGTCCCGCTCGCGGGAAACGCGGCGAGGTCTGTCCGGCTGCGGGACGCGCGCCGTCGTGTGGATCGAGTGATCCAGACGGGACGCGCGCCGAGACGTCATGAGAGCCGTTCGCGCATGAGCGAACGGTTGTCTCATGAATATTCATGAGGGGATTTAAAGGGACCCTTTATCTTTTTTCCTCCTCCCACTTAATTAAGTGGGTAGGAGGATCTAGGGATGGAGGGATATTTAAACCTTCAGTTGAGAGCTATACCTTGCCTGTGATAGAGCCTTTATTGCCTACACTAGCGTTCCTGTATCTATTTGCCTTTTTGTTGCCTGAACTCTGCCTGAACCTGACCACCCGTTGTTTGCCGCCTGCCTCTACCTGAACCCAGTTTGTACCTGACTATCCGTTGATTGCTGCCTGCCCTGACCTCTGCTTGTGACCCCGACTATCCGTGTTTGCTGCCAGTCCTGATCTCTGCTCGTGACCCCGACTATCCGATTGTCTGCTCCTTATACCATCTGTTCCTGCATTGCTCGCCATCACCGCTTGGGGCGCCTTTCCTTGTACTGCAGCGAGGATCCACAGCCTGAACCACCGTGAGTGACACCTACACTGACCTCCACCGGAGGATTTTCATGTTATCTGTAAACTGAACTTCCAATTTAACGTGTCAATAAAATTCTGTTAACATTTAGTATAGTTCATGCTGTTTATTTAAAAATATTATTATTTCCCACAAATAACGTATGATATTTAGCAATTATCAGTTAATGTTCTAAGATAACGGGTCAGTTTAATTGGATCAAGGGCAATATCAACGTACTGAGAGCAACAGCTACATTTGGAACGTTGGAACCAATGGAATGTTCTATCAGGTCTATCACCATAGCAACCATAGGAATGGTCTAAGCAGAAGAACCAGGTCAATGGTTGCCATGGTGATAAGATCAACATTGAAACTTTGCACCAAAAAGGAATCATTTTGTTTTCCGTGTATTCTGCGCGACTTTTCAAGCCAGAAATGAAACAGAACCGAAATATCCATTTATGAAATATTACTTTTTACCTTTTGTTTTTTTTTTATTAAACAAAAATCCATTTCTGTAAGATTAAGCCAGGCTTTAAGGGACTTGTCTCATTTGTGGTTGGAACTGAAATGATTTAGACCCCGCCCACTTGATGCAGCCACGCCCACTATTGCATCATCAGCCTCTGTGATGTCATCATAGGAGGTTATATAAAGCAGGTGAAACTCAGACACTTCTCATTGCTCAGCAGAGCAGGCGAGTGAGAAGATGTTAGATACTCTTCTGATAATCGTGGGGTGCCTCTGCACCTTCATGATGCTTTTATTACTTGTTGGATTAGGAAAACGTAGTGGAGGACGAAAGGCAAATGAAGCCGACCTCTACCTAGAGATTATGTTCGCAATCGAACGCACAAACCACACCATGTTCCAGATACAGACCATAACGGGTCAGTTTAATTTGATCAACGTACTGAGAGCAACTGCTACGTTTGGAACGTTGGAACCAATGGAATGTTCTATCAGTTCTATCACCATAGCAACCATAGGAATGGTCTAAGCAGAAGAACCAAGTCAATGGTTGCCACGGTGATAAGATCAACATTGAAACTTTGCACCAAAAAGGAATCATTTTGTTTTCTGTGTATTCTGCGCGACTTTGGAAGCTAGAAATGAAACAGAACCGAAATATCCATTTATGAAATCTTACTTTTTACCTTTTGGAGGTTTTTTTTTAAACAAAAATCCATTTCAGCAAGATTAAGCCGGGCTTTAAGTGACTTACTTAAAATTGAAATTGATGTTTTAGCTAACTGAAGACTATTTAAAATTATGAAGCGTGGCAGTTAACGCCGTGATGACTCCATTAAAAACTATTTCAGCCAATCAAACATTTTCAGGGGGAGTCTTGTTTTTTTCGAGAGGCTCCAACCGTTCCTTGGCCTCCCCTTATAGACTTTTTACGTAAAAAGTGTGTGTGTGTGTGTGTGTGTGTAACAGAACATATACATGTCACAAATTGCATGCATTCTTTTTTCCTTTTGCTACATCATACAGCATAATATACAGAATTATGCTTTCATTATTTTGCTACATTGTAGCGGTTAACAGGTGACTCTGTGAAGCCACAATGTTGAACAAATATGATACAAAGGGTCTCAAAGCAACGCATAGCGCATTTTGCTCTTTTAAATCTAATGTTATAGAATCATGGAACCTGCCGACAGATCGGCCCCATTCGGCCCCCGTCTACTCGCCCGTTTCTCCTGCTGTAAAGACTCAAACCTTAATCAGTCGTTGGTCTTGTCTTAGATTCAGGAGCCGTATGTCTATCCCATGCATGTTTAATACCCTCACCTTAATAACATCACTCATCCTAGGATAAATTTTCACTTCCAGCATTATAGATATTACCTATTGCTACTTAGACTCAGGTATTGTCTTCTCCCATGTGCTCCTTTTTGTATTTACATAAAACATTTTCCCCAGTATGTCCCAATATCTAACAAATCAAGTTAAAAAAAGAAAGGAACAGAAACAACATTTTCTTAAAAGGCCTTTATAAATGTATCCCATACATGTGTTTGTACATACATGTAGATTGAACATGAGGTCTATGTAGGTGACTGTACACAACATATGCCAGGGTCGGCACGCTTAGATGGTGGAATTAAATGCCATAGTAATATGAGGAAAAACTCAAATGGAGAAAATATATTTTATATTTATTTGAGGGACTTTGAGAGGTGAGATTGCACCTGTGACATGATCTTGACATGTTGGTAGTTACGCTGACAAGCTGCTCTACCACGCATGTATGGATATGTGGTTGGCCCTCCTGAGCCTGCTTTGCCAACGACTTGTCTCATTTGTGGTTGGAACTGAAATGATTTAGGCCCCGCCCACTTGATTCAGCCACGCCTATTATTGCATCATCTGCCTGTTTGTCTCTCTGGCTACACCATGGAGTCCAAGACCATCATCCTACACTGACCTCCACCGGAGGATTTTCATGTTATCTGTAAACTGAACTTCCAATTTAACGTGTCAATAAAATTCTGTTAACATTTAGTATAGTTCATG
The DNA here is from genome assembly GCF_027358695.1 of Spea bombifrons. Taxonomy (NCBI): domain Eukaryota; kingdom Metazoa; phylum Chordata; class Amphibia; order Anura; family Pelobatidae; genus Spea; species Spea bombifrons. Next base: position 35,152,330 of record NC_071095.1, on the reverse strand, counting down.
CTGTTTATTTAAAAATATTATTATTTCCCACAAATAACGTATGATATTTAGCAATTATCAGTTAATGTTCTAAGATAACGGGTCAGTTTAATTGGATCAAGGGCAATATCAACGTACTGAGAGCAACAGCTACATTTGGAACGTTGGAACCAATGGAATGTTCTATCAGGTCTATCACCATAGCAACCATAGGAATGGTCTAAGCAGAAGAACCAGGTCAATGGTTGCCATGGTGATAAGATCAACATTGAAACTTTGCACCAAAAAGGAATCATTTTGTTTTCCGTGTATTCTGCGCGACTTTTCAAGCCAGAAATGAAACAGAACCGAAATATCCATTTATGAAATATTACTTTTTACCTTTTGTTTTTTTTTATTAAACAAAAATCAATTTCTGTAAGATTAAGCCAGGCTTTAAGGGACTTGTCTCAATTGTCGTTGGAACTGAAATGATTTAGACCCCGCCCACTTGATGCAGCCACGCCCACTATTGCATCATCAGCCTCTGTGATGTCATCATAGGAGGTTATATAAAGCAGGTGAAACTCAGACACTTCTCATTGCTCAGCAGAGCAGGCGAGTGAGAAGATGTTAGATACTCTTCTGATAATCGTGGGGTGCCTCTGCACCTTCATGATGCTTTTATTACTTGTTGGATTAGGAAAACGTAGTGGAGGACGAAAGGCAAATGAAGCCGACCTCTACCTAGAGATTATGTTCGCAATCGAACGCACAAACCACACCATGTTCCAGATACAGACCATAACGGGTCAGTTTAATTTGATCAACGTACTGAGAGCAACTGCTACGTTTGGAACGTTGGAACCAATGGAATGTTCTATCAGTTCTATCACCATAGCAACCATAGGAATGGTCTAAGCAGAAGAACCAAGTCAATGGTTGCCACGGTGATAAGATCAACATTGAAACTTTGCACCAAAAAGGAATCATTTTGTTTTCTGTGTATTCTGCGCGACTTTGGAAGCTAGAAATGAAACAGAACCGAAATATCCATTTATGAAATCTTACTTTTTACCTTTTGGAGGTTTTTTTTTAAACAAAAATCCATTTCAGCAAGATTAAGCCGGGCTTTAAGTGACTTACTTAAAATTGAAATTGATGTTTTAGCTAACTGAAGACTATTTAAAATTATGAAGCGTGGCAGTTAACGCCGTGATGACTCCATTAAAAACTATTTCAGCCAATCAAACATTTTCAGGGGGAGTCTTGTTTTTTTTGAGAGGCTCCAACCGTTCCTTGGCCTCCCCTTATAGACTTTTTACGTAAAAAGTGTGTGTGTGTGTGTGTGTGTAACAGAACATATACATGTCACAAATTGCATGCATTCTTTTTTCCTTTTGCTACATCATACAGCATAATATACAGAATTATGCTTTCATTATTTTGCTACATTGTAGCGGTTAACAGGTGACTCTGTGAAGCCACAATGTTGAACAAATATGATACAAAGGGTCTCAAAGCAACGCATAGCGCATTTTGCTCTTTTAAATCTAATGTTATAGAATCATGGAACCTGCCGACAGATCGGCCCCATTCGGCCCCCGTCTACTCGCCCGTTTCTCCTGCTGTAAAGACTCAAACCTTAATCAGTCGTTGGTCTTGTCTTAGATTCAGGAGCCGTATGTCTATCCCATGCATGTTTAATACCCTCACCTTAATAACATCACTCATCCTAGGATAAATTTTCACTTCCAGCATTATAGATATTACCTATTGCTACTTAGACTCAGGTATTGTCTTCTCCCATGTGCTCCTTTTTGTATTTACATAAAACATTTTCCCCAGTATGTCCCAATATCTAACAAATCAAGTTAAAAAAAGAAAGGAACAGAAACAACATTTTCTTAAAAGGCCTTTATAAATGTATCCCATACATGTGTTTGTACATACATGTAGATTGAACATGAGGTCTATGTAGGTGACTGTACACAACATATGCCAGGGTCGGCACGCTTAGATGGTGGAATTAAATGCCATAGTAATATGAGGAAAAACTCAAATGGAGAAAATATATTTTATATTTATTTGAGGGACTTTGAGAGGTGAGATTGCACCTGTGACATGATCTTGACATGTTGGTAGTTACGCTGACAAGCTGCTCTACCACGCATGTATGGATATGTGGTTGGCCCTCCTGAGCCTGCTTTGCCAACGACTTGTCTCATTTGTGGTTGGAACTGAAATGATTTAGGCCCCGCCCACTTGATTCAGCCACGCCTATTATTGCATCATCTGCCTGTTTGTCTCGCTGGCTACACCATGGAGTCCAAGACCATCATCCTACACTGACCTCCACCAGAGGATTTTCATGTTATCTGTAAACTGAACTTCCAATTTAACGTGTCAATAAAATTCTGTTAACATTTAGTATAGTTCATGCTGTTTATTTAAAAATATTATTATTTCCCACAAATAACGTATGATATTTAGCAATTATCAGTTAATGTTCTAAGATAACGGGTCAGTTTAATTGGATCAAGGGCAATATCAACGTACTGAGAGCAACAGCTACATTTGGAACGTTGGAACCAATGGAATGTTCTATCAGGTCTATCACCATAGCAACCATAGGAATGGTCTAAGCAGAAGAACCAGGTCAATGGTTGCCATGGTGATAAGATCAACATTGAAACTTTGCACCAAAAAGGAATCATTTTGTTTTCCGTGTATTCTGCGCGACTTTTCAAGCCAGAAATGAAACAGAACCGAAATATCCATTTATGAAATATTACTTTTTACCTTTTGTTTTTTTTTTATTAAACAAAAATCCATTTCTGTAAGATTAAGCCAGGCTTTAAGGGACTTGTCTCATTTGTGGTTGGAACTGAAATGATTTAGACCCCGCCCACTTGATGCAGCCACGCCCACTATTGCATCATCAGCCTCTGTGATGTCATCATAGGAGGTTATATAAAGCAGGTGAAACTCAGACACTTCTCATTGCTCAGCAGAGCAGGCGAGTGAGAAGATGTTAGATACTCTTCTGATAATCGTGGGGTGCCTCTGCACCTTCATGATGCTTTTATTACTTGTTGGATTAGGAAAACGTAGTGGAGGACGAAAGGCAAATGAAGCCGACCTCTACCTAGAGATTATGTTCGCAATCGAACGCACAAACCACACCATGTTCCAGATACAGACCATAACGGGTCAGTTTAATTTGATCAACGTACTGAGAGCAACTGCTACGTTTGGAACGTTGGAACCAATGGAATGTTCTATCAGTTCTATCACCATAGCAACCATAGGAATGGTCTAAGCAGAAGAACCAAGTCAATGGTTGCCACGGTGATAAGATCAACATTGAAACTTTGCACCAAAAAGGAATCATTTTGTTTTCTGTGTATTCTGCGCGACTTTGGAAGCTAGAAATGAAACAGAACCGAAATATCCATTTATGAAATCTTACTTTTTACCTTTTGGAGGTTTTTTTTTAAACAAAAATCCATTTCAGCAAGATTAAGCCGGGCTTTAAGTGACTTACTTAAAATTGAAATTGATGTTTTAGCTAACTGAAGACTATTTAAAATTATGAAGCGTGGCAGTTAACGCCGTGATGACTCCATTAAAAACTATTTCAGCCAATCAAACATTTTCAGGGGGAGTCTTGTTTTTTTCGAGAGGCTCCAACCGTTCCTTGGCCTCCCCTTATAGACTTTTTACGTAAAAAGTGTGTGTGTGTGTGTGTGTGTGTAACAGAACATATACATGTCACAAATTGCATGCATTCTTTTTTCCTTTTGCTACATCATACAGCATAATATACAGAATTATGCTTTCATTATTTTGCTACATTGTAGCGGTTAACAGGTGACTCTGTGAAGCCACAATGTTGAACAAATATGATACAAAGGGTCTCAAAGCAACGCATAGCGCATTTTGCTCTTTTAAATCTAATGTTATAGAATCATGGAACCTGCCGACAGATCGGCCCCATTCGGCCCCCGTCTACTCGCCCGTTTCTCCTGCTGTAAAGACTCAAACCTTAATCAGTCGTTGGTCTTGTCTTAGATTCAGGAGCCGTATGTCTATCCCATGCATGTTTAATACCCTCACCTTAATAACATCACTCATCCTAGGATAAATTTTCACTTCCAGCATTATAGATATTACCTATTGCTACTTAGACTCAGGTATTGTCTTCTCCCATGTGCTCCTTTTTGTATTTACATAAAACATTTTCCCCAGTATGTCCCAATATCTAACAAATCAAGTTAAAAAAAGAAAGGAACAGAAACAACATTTTCTTAAAAGGCCTTTATAAATGTATCCCATACATGTGTTTGTACATACATGTAGATTGAACATGAGGTCTATGTAGGTGACTGTACACAACATATGCCAGGGTCGGCACGCTTAGATGGTGGAATTAAATGCCATAGTAATATGAGGAAAAACTCAAATGGAGAAAATATATTTTATATTTATTTGAGGGACTTTGAGAGGTGAGATTGCACCTGTGACATGATCTTGACATGTTGGTAGTTACGCTGACAAGCTGCTCTACCACGCATGTATGGATATGTGGTTGGCCCTCCTGAGCCTGCTTTGCCAACGACTTGTCTCATTTGTGGTTGGAACTGAAATGATTTAGGCCCCGCCCACTTGATTCAGCCACGCCTATTATTGCATCATCTGCCTGTTTGTCTCGCTGGCTACACCATGGAGTCCAAGACCATCATCCTACACTGACCTCCACCGGAGGATTTTCATGTTATCTGTAAACTGAACTTCCAATTTAACGTGTCAATAAAATTCTGTTAACATTTAGTATAGTTCATGCTGTTTATTTAAAAATATTATTATTTCCCACAAATAACGTATGATATTTAGCAATTATCAGTTAATGTTCTAAGATAACGGGTCAGTTTAATTGGATCAAGGGCAATATCAACGTACTGAGAGCAACAGCTACATTTGGAACGTTGGAACCAATGGAATGTTCTATCAGGTCTATCACCATAGCAACCATAGGAATGGTCTAAGCAGAAGAACCAGGTCAATGGTTGCCATGGTGATAAGATCAACATTGAAACTTTGCACCAAAAAGGAATCATTTTGTTTTCCGTGTATTCTGCGCGACTTTTCAAGCCAGAAATGAAACAGAACCGAAATATCCATTTATGAAATATTACTTTTTACCTTTTGTTTTTTTTTTATTAAACAAAAATCAATTTCTGTAAGATTAAGCCAGGCTTTAAGGGACTTGTCTCAATTGTCGTTGGAACTGAAATGATTTAGACCCCGCCCACTTGATGCAGCCACGCCCACTATTGCATCATCAGCCTCTGTGATGTCATCATAGGAGGTTATATAAAGCAGGTGAAACTCAGACACTTCTCATTGCTCAGCAGAGCAGGCGAGTGAGAAGATGTTAGATACTCTTCTGATAATCGTGGGGTGCCTCTGCACCTTCATGATGCTTTTATTACTTGTTGGATTAGGAAAACGTAGTGGAGGACGAAAGGCAAATGAAGCCGACCTCTACCTAGAGATTATGTTCGCAATCGAACGCACAAACCACACCATGTTCCAGATACAGACCATAACGGGTCAGTTTAATTTGATCAACGTACTGAGAGCAACTGCTACGTTTGGAACGTTGGAACCAATGGAATGTTCTATCAGTTCTATCACCATAGCAACCATAGGAATGGTCTAAGCAGAAGAACCAAGTCAATGGTTGCCACGGTGATAAGATCAACATTGAAACTTTGCACCAAAAAGGAATCATTTTGTTTTCTGTGTATTCTGCGCGACTTTGGAAGCTAGAAATGAAACAGAACCGAAATATCCATTTATGAAATCTTACTTTTTACCTTTTGGAGGTTTTTTTTTAAACAAAAATCCATTTCAGCAAGATTAAGCCGGGCTTTAAGTGACTTACTTAAAATTGAAATTGATGTTTTAGCTAACTGAAGACTATTTAAAATTATGAAGCGTGGCAGTTAACGCCGTGATGACTCCATTAAAAACTATTTCAGCCAATCAAACATTTTCAGGGGGAGTCTTGTTTTTTTCGAGAGGCTCCAACCGTTCCTTGGCCTCCCCTTATAGACTTTTTACGTAAAAAGTGTGTGTGTGTGTGTGTGTGTGTAACAGAACATATACATGTCACAAATTGCATGCATTCTTTTTTCCTTTTGCTACATCATACAGCATAATATACAGAATTATGCTTTCATTATTTTGCTACATTGTAGCGGTTAACAGGTGACTCTGTGAAGCCACAATGTTGAACAAATATGATACAAAGGGTCTCAAAGCAACGCATAGCGCATTTTGCTCTTTTAAATCTAATGTTATAGAATCATGGAACCTGCCGACAGATCGGCCCCATTCGGCCCCCGTCTACTCGCCCGTTTCTCCTGCTGTAAAGACTCAAACCTTAATCAGTCGTTGGTCTTGTCTTAGATTCAGGAGCCGTATGTCTATCCCATGCATGTTTAATACCCTCACCTTAATAACATCACTCATCCTAGGATAAATTTTCACTTCCAGCATTATAGATATTACCTATTGCTACTTAGACTCAGGTATTGTCTTCTCCCATGTGCTCCTTTTTGTATTTACATAAAACATTTTCCCCAGTATGTCCCAATATCTAACAAATCAAGTTAAAAAAAGAAAGGAACAGAAACAAAATTTTCTTAAAAGGCCTTTATAAATGTATCCCATACATGTGTTTGTACATACATGTAGATTGAACATGAGGTCTATGTAGGTGACTGTACACAACATATGCCAGGGTCGGCACGCTTAGATGGTGGAATTAAATGCCATAGTAATATGAGGAAAAACTCAAATGGAGAAAATATATTTTATATTTATTTGAGGGACTTTGAGAGGTGAGATTGCACCTGTGACATGATCTTGACATGTTGGTAGTTACGCTGACAAGCTGCTCTACCACGCATGTATGGATATGTGGTTGGCCCTCCTGAGCCTGCTTTGCCAACGACTTGTCTCATTTATGGTTGGAACTGAAATGATTTAAGCCCCGCCCACTTGATTCAGCCACGCCTATTATTGCATCATCTGCCTGTTTGTCTCGCTGGCTACACCATGGAGTCCAAGACCATCATCCTACTGTTACCTCGCCAGCGGATCCGCGGTGTCCTCGTGCGGGGGAGCCGAGACGCAGCTCGCGCAGGCAGCTCCCGGCTCGTCCCGCTCGCGGGAAACACGGCGAGGTCTGTCCGGCTGCGGGACGCGCGCCGCCGTGTGGATCGAGTGATCCAGACGGGACGCGCGCCGAGACGTCATGAGAGCCGTTCGCGCATGAGCGAACGGTTGTCTCATGAATATTCATGAGGGGATTTAAAGGGACCCTTTATCTTTTTTCCTCCTCCCACTTAATTAAGTGGGTAGGAGGATCTAGGGATGGAGGGATATTTAAACCTTCAGTTGAGAGCTATACCTTGCCTGTGATAGAGCCTTTATTGCCTACACTAGCGTTCCTGTATCTATTTGCCTTTTTGTTGCCTGAACTCTGCCTGAACCTGACCACCCGTTGTTTGCCGCCTGCCTCTACCTGAACCCAGTTTGTACCTGACTATCCGTTGATTGCTGCCTGCCCTGACCTCTGCTTGTGACCCCGACTATCCGTGTTTGCTGCCAGTCCTGATCTCTGCTCGTGACCCCGACTATCCGATTGTCTGCTCCTTATACCATCTGTTCCTGCATTGCTCGCCATCACCGCTTGGGGCGCCTTTCCTTGTACTGCAGCGAGGATCCACAGCCTGAACCACCGTGAGTGACACCTACACTGACCTCCACCGGAGGATTTTCATGTTATCTGTAAACTGAACTTCCAATTTAACGTGTCAATAAAATTCTGTTAACATTTAGTATAGTTCATGCTGTTTATTTAAAAATATTATTATTTCCCACAAATAACGTATGATATTTAGCAATTATCAGTTAATGTTCTAAGATAACGGGTCAGTTTAATTTGATCAAGGGCAATATCAACGTACTGAGAGCAACAGCTACATTTGGAACGTTGGAACCAATGGAATGTTCTATCAGGTCTATCACCATAGCAACCATAGGAATGGTCTAAGCAGAAGAACCAGGTCAATGGTTGCCATGGTGATAAGATCAACATTGAAACTTTGCACCAAAAAGGAATCATTTTGTTTTCCGTGTATTCTGCGCGACTTTTCAAGCCAGAAATGAAACAGAACCGAAATATCCATTTATGAAATATTACTTTTTACCTTTTGTTTTTTTTTTATTAAACAAAAATAAATTTCTGTAAGATTAAGCCAGGCTTTAAGGGACTTGTCTCATTTGTGGTTGGAACTGAAATGATTTAGACCCCGCCCACTTGATGCAGCCACGCCCACTATTGCATCATCAGCCTCTGTGATGTCATCATAGGAGGTTATATAAAGCAGGTGAAACTCAGACACTTCTCATTGCTCAGCAGAGCAGGCGAGTGAGAAGATGTTAGATACTCTTCTGATAATCGTGGGGTGCCTCTGCACCTTCATGATGCTTTTATTACTTGTTGGATTAGGAAAACGTAGTGGAGGACGAAAGGCAAATGAAGCCGACCTCTACCTAGAGATTATGTTCGCAATCGAACGCACAAACCACACCATGTTCCAGATACAGACCATAACGGGTCAGTTTAATTTGATCAACGTACTGAGAGCAACTGCTACGTTTGGAACGTTGGAACCAATGGAATGTTCTATCAGTTCTATCACCATAGCAACCATAGGAATGGTCTAAGCAGAAGAACCAAGTCAATGGTTGCCACGGTGATAAGATCAACATTGAAACTTTGCACCAAAAAGGAATCATTTTGTTTTCTGTGTATTCTGCGCGACTTTGGAAGCTAGAAATGAAACAGAACCGAAATATCCATTTATGAAATCTTACTTTTTACCTTTTGGAGGTTTTTTTTTAAACAAAAATCCATTTCAGCAAGATTAAGCCGGGCTTTAAGTGACTTACTTAAAATTGAAATTGATGTTTTAGCTAACTGAAGACTATTTAAAATTATGAAGCGTGGCAGTTAACGCCGTGATGACTCCATTAAAAACTATTTCAGCCAATCAAACATTTTCAGGGGGAGTCTTGTTTTTTTCGAGAGGCTCCAACCGTTCCTTGGGCTCCCCTTATAGACTTTTTACGTAAAAAGTGTGTGTGTGTGTGTGTGTAACAGAACATATACATGTCACAAATTGCATGCATTCTTTTTTCCTTTTGCTACATCATACAGCATAATATACAGAATTATGCTTTCATTATTTTGCTACATTGTAGCGGTTAACAGGTGACTCTGTGAAGCCACAATGTTGAACAAATATGATACAAAGGGTCTCAAAGCAACGCATAGCGCATTTTGCTCTTTTAAATCTAATGTTATAGAATCATGGAACCTGCCGACAGATCGGCCCCATTCGGCCCCCGTCTACTCGCCCGTTTCTCCTGCTGTAAAGACTCAAACCTTAATCAGTCGTTGGTCTTGTCTTAGATTCAGGAGCCGTATGTCTATCCCATGCATGTTTAATACCCTCACCTTAATAACATCACTCATCCTAGGATAAATTTTCACTTCCAGCATTATAGATATTACCTATTGCTACTTAGACTCAGGTATTGTCTTCTCCCATGTGCTCCTTTTTGTATTTACATAAAACATTTTCCCCAGTATGTCCCAATATCTAACAAATCAAGTTAAAAAAAGAAAGGAACAGAAACAAAATTTTCTTAAAAGGCCTTTATAAATGTATCCCATACATGTGTTTGTACATACATGTAGATTGAACATGAGGTCTATGTAGGTGACTGTACACAACATATGCCAGGGTCGGCACGCTTAGATGGTGGAATTAAATGCCATAGTAATATGAGGAAAAACTCAAATGGAGAAAATATATTTTATATTTATTTGAGGGACTTTGAGAGGTGAGATTGCACCTGTGACATGATCTTGACATGTTGGTAGTTACGCTGACAAGCTGCTCTACCACGCATGTATGGATATGTGGTTGGCCCTCCTGAGCCTGCTTTGCCAACGACTTGTCTCATTTGTGGTTGGAACTGAAATGATTTAGGCCCCGCCCACTTGATTCAGTCACGCCTATTATTGCATCATCTGCCTGTTTGTCTCGCTGGCTACACCATGGAGTCCAAGACCATCATCCTACACTGACCTCCACCGGAGGATTTTCATGTTATCTGTAAACTGAACTTCCAATTTAACGTGTCAATAAAATTCTGTTAACATTTAGTATAGTTCATGCTGTTTATTTAAAAATATTATTATTTCCCACAAATAACGTATGATATTTAGCAATTATCAGTTAATGTTCTAAGATAACGGGTCAGTTTAATTTGATCAAGGGCAATATCAACGTACTGAGAGCAACAGCTACATTTGGAACGTTGGAACCAATGGAATGTTCTATCAGGTCTATCACCATAGCAACCATAGGAATGGTCTAAGCAGAAGAACCAGGTCAATGGTTGCCATGGTGATTAGATCAACATTGAAACTTTGCACCAAAAAGGAATCATTTTGTTTTCCGTGTATTCTGCGCGACTTTTCAAGCCAGAAATGAAACAGAACCGAAATATCCATTTATGAAATATTACTTTTTACCTTTTGTTTTTTTTTTATTAAACAAAAATCCATTTCTGTAAGATTAAGCCAGGCTTTAAGGGACTTGTCTCATTTGTGGTTGGAACTGAAATGATTTAGACCCCGCCCACTTGATGCAGCCACGCCCACTATTGCATCATCAGCCTCTGTGATGTCATCATAGGAGGTTATATAAAGCAGGTGAAACTCAGACACTTCTCATTGCTCAGCAGAGCAGGCGAGTGAGAAGATGTTAGATACTCTTCTGATAATCGTGGGGTGCCTCTGCACCTTCATGATGCTTTTATTACTTGTTGGATTAGGAAAACGTAGTGGAGGACGAAAGGCAAATGAAGCCGACCTCTACCTAGAGATTATGTTCGCAATCGAACGCACAAACCACACCATGTTCCAGATACAGACCATAACGGGTCAGTTTAATTTGATCAACGTACTGAGAGCAACTGCTACATTTGGAACGTTGGAACCAATGGAATGTTCTATCAGTTCTATCACCATAGCAACCATAGGAATGGTCTAAGCAGAAGAACCAAGTCAATGGTTGCCACGGTGATAAGATCAACATTGAAACTTTGCACCAAAAAGGAATCATTTTGTTTTCTGTGTATTCTGCGCGACTTTGGAAGCTAGAAATGAAACAGAACCGAAATATCCATTTATGAAATCTTACTTTTTACCTTTTGGAGGTTTTTTTTTAAACAAAAATCCATTTCAGCAAGATTAAGCCGGGCTTTAAGTGACTTACTTAAAATTGAAATTGATGTTTTAGCTAACTGAAGACTATTTAAAATTATGAAGCGTGGCAGTTAACGCCGTGATGACTCCATTAAAAACTATTTCAGCCAATCAAACATTTTCAGGGGGAGTCTTGTTTTTTTCGAGAGGCTCCAACCGTTCCTTGGCCTCCCCTTATAGACTTTTTACGTAAAAAGTGTGTGTGTGTGTGTGTGTGTGTAACAGAACATATACATGTCACAAATTGCATGCATTCTTTTTTCCTTTTGCTACATCATACAGCATAATATACAGAATTATGCTTTCATTATTTTGCTACATTGTAGCGGTTAACAGGTGACTCTGTGAAGCCACAATGTTGAACAAATATGATACAAAGGGTCTCAAAGCAACGCATAGCGCATTTTGCTCTTTTAAATCTAATGTTATAGAATCATGGAACCTGCCGACAGATCGGTCCCATTCGGCACCCGTCTACTCGCCCGTTTCTCCTGCTGTAAAGACTCAAACCTTAATCAGTCGTTGGTCTTGTCTTAGATTCAGGAGCCGTATGTCTATCCCATGCATGTTTAATACCCTCACCTTAATAACATCACTCATCCTAGGATAAATTTTCACTTCCAGCATTATAGATATTACCTATTGCTACTTAGACTCAGGTATTGTCTTCTCCCATGTGCTCCTTTTTGTATTTACATAAAACATTTTCCCCAGTATGTCCCAATATCTAACAAATCAAGTTAAAAAAAGAAAGGAACAGAAACAAAATTTTCTTAAAAGGCCTTTATAAATGTATCCCATACATGTGTTTGTACATACATGTAGATTGAACATGAGGTCTATGTAGGTGACTGTACACAACATATGCCAGGGTCGGCACGCTTAGATGGTGGAATTAAATGCCATAGTAATATGAGGAAAAACTCAAATGGAGAAAATATATTTTATATTTATTTGAGGGACTTTGAGAGGTGAGATTGCACCTGTGACATGATCTTGACATGTTGGTAGTTACGCTGACAAGCTGCTCTACCACGCATGTATGGATATGTGGTTGGCCCTCCTGAGCCTGCTTTGCCAACGACTTGTCTCATTTGTGGTTGGAACTGAAATGATTTAGGCCCCGCCCACTTGATTCAGCCACGCCTATTATTGCATCATCTGCCTGTTTGTCTCGCTGGCTACACCATGGAGTCCAAGACCATCATCCTACTGTTACCTCGCCAGCGGATCCGCGGTGTCCTCGTGCGGTGGAGCCGAGACGCAGCTCGCGCAGGCAGCTCCCGGCTCGTCCCGCTCGCGGGAAACGCGGCGAGGTCTGTCCGGCTGCGGGACGCGCGCCGCCGTGTGGATCGAGTGATCCAGACGGGACGCGCGCCGAGACGTCATGAGAGCCGTTCGCGCATGAGCGAACGGTTATCTCATGAATATTCATGAGGGGATTTAAAGGGACCCTTTATCTTTTTTCCTCCTCCCACTTAATTAAGTGGGTAGGAGGATCTAGGGATGGAGGGATATTTAAACCTTCAGTTGAGAGCTATACCTTGCCTGTGATAGAGCCTTTATTGCCTACACTAGCGTTCCTGTATCTATTTGCCTTTTTGTTGCCTGAACCTGACCACCCGTTGTTTGCCGCCTGCCTCTACCTGAACCCAGTTTGTACCTGACTATCCGTTGATTGCTGCCTGCCCTGACCTCTGCTTGTGACCCCGACTATCCGTGTTTGCTGCCAGTCCTGATCTCTGCTCGTGACCCCGACTATCCGATTGTCTGCTCCTTATACCATCTGTTCCTGCATTGCTCGCCATCACCGCTTGGGGCGCCTTTCCTTGTACTGCAGCGAGGATCCACAGCCTGAACCACCGTGAGTGACAGTATCACAGGCCCTACCATGGATCCCGCAGACTTGGCAAGGATGTCCAACAGACAAGACAGACAGGATCAAGTTCTTGCTGCTCACGATTCCCAACTCCAATCCTTGGAGCGGAAATTGGACGACGTGGCAGACCTGCTAAGATCGATGGCTACGAATCTGTCCCCAACTATGCAGCAAGGGGCATCCTCGGATTCTTCACCTCATGTGCCGGGGCAAAGCACTCCGGCCAAAGCACCTAAGATGCCACTACCGGACAAGTTTTCTGGTGATCCTCAAGAGTGCCGCGGCTTCCTGAATCAGTGTGCATTACACTTCCGGGCCCATCCTCAAACCTTCTCCTCTCATTGCAACCGAGTGACTTTTATTATAAACTTATTAAAAGGAGAAGCGTTGGCGTGGGCATCACCACTGCTAGAGCAGAACTCGCCTATTTTGGAAGATGCAGACGTCTTTATTACATCTTTTCGTGCTGTCTTTGATGCTCCTGGGAGGCGAGAAGCTGCAGAATCCAATTTGATGGAAGTCCAACAGGGAAGAAGGTCTGTGGCTCAATACGCCGTTGAATTCCGCACATTAGCGTACGAGACAGACTGGAATGTCAGTGCGCTGAAAGCAGCCTTTCGCAGGGGTTTGAATGGACCCATTAAAGATGCTCTCACCTACCGTGACATACCTCATGACCTAGAAAATTTGATCACCCTGTGTTTACGTCTAGAAGCCAGAGGTCAGGAAAGGAAGTTCGAACGCGACCGAGAACGCGATAGAAGGCCTCATCAATTAAGGCCTTGGACACAACATGCCGCTCCTGCACCTGTTGAACCTGCTGCTGCCGTTGCTGAACCTATGGAAATAGGTCCGGTGCTCCATCTATCTGCTGAAGAGAAGCAACGCCGCAGAACTTTGGGACTATGCTTATATTGTGGTCAAAAAGGACACTTGATTTATGCTTGCCCTAGGAAACCGGGAAACGCCAGAACTTAGTGGAGGTTGGAGGTGCTTCACTAAGTACTACTGTCGCTACACCTCCTCAGTCGCAGAGACTTTTGGTTCCCATCCAGCTGCAGTGGACAGGCCACCAAGTGGCCACTCAAGCTTTCATTGATTCTGGGGCGGCTGAAAATTTTATTGACAAATCTTGGGCCTTGGAACACAGAATTCCTTTACAACCTAGGACCCAGAAGACCTCAATTGCCGCATTAGATGGTTCGCCTCTGGGAACTGGGATCGTGTCCTTTCAAACTGAGGTTATTGGTGCAGTCATCGGAATACTTCATTCGGAAGAAATACAATTTAATGTACTATTCAGTCCTCATATCCCGGTCATTCTAGGAATGTCATGGCTCCGATAACATAATCCCAGCATAGACTGGAGAGAGGGACAGATTCTGGCTTGGAGTAAAGAATGTTTAAAGAACTGTTGCAGCCCTTCTACCAAGTTGAGTTTAATGCTCGAAGTACCGGCTCAGGATCCTCGTCATCTGGTACCTCTTCAATATTGGGAGTATTTGGAGGTGTTTTCTAAAAGAAAAGCGGAAACCTTACCTCCCCATCGGGCGTACGATTGTACAATAAAATTGTTACCCGGCACCAACCCACCTAAAGGGCACACATATCCATTGTCCCAACCTGAAAATCAAGCCTTGGCCCAGTATATAGAAGAGAGTTTAAAGAAAGGTTTCATCAGACCTTCTGCGTCTCCGGCAGGAGCTGGCTTCTTTTTCATTGCCAAAAAAGACGGTTCTTTGCGTCCATGCATTGATTATAGGGGTCTGAATAAAATAACCATCAAAAACAAATACCCGCTACCCCTCATAACTGAACTTTATGATCAACTGAAAGACGCTACTATCTTTACCAAGCTTGATCTACGGGGGGCCTATAACCTGATTAGAATACAAGAAGGGGATGAATGGAAGACGGCTTTCAACACGAGATATGGACATTATGAGTATCTTGTGATGCCTTTTGGGCTATGTAATGCCCCGGCAGTGTTCCAGAGTTTCGTGAATGATATTTTTCGTGACATGTTGCTATCCCATGTAATGGTCTATCTCGATGACATTCTGATTTACTCAAAAAATTTGAAAGAACATCGGCAACACGTCTGTCAAGTATTACAAAGGTTAAGGGAACATTCTTTATTTGCTAAAGTTGAGAAATGCGAGTTCCATTGTGACAAGGTGAAGTTTTTAGGATACATTCTATCTGCTGGACAATTAGAGATGGATCCTGACAAACTAACAGCCATCAAAGACTGGGAGGAGCCTTCGGATATCAAGGGTATTCAGCGATTTGTAGGCTTCGCCAATTATTATCGTCGCTTCATTCGGAATTTCTCTCAGATTATCGCTCCAATCATTGCACTGACTAGAAAAGGGGCAAATCCTAAATCTTGGACCCCTGAAGCAAGTAAGGCCTTTGAAAGACTAAAATTGGCCTTTACTACAGCACCTATCTTAAAACGCCCCAATCCTGATTTACCTTTTATCTTGGAAGTGGACGCATCAGAAACTGGGGCTGGAGCTATTTTATCTCAACGAGATCAGATTTCTAATCGCCTTCATCCTTGTTCCTATTTTTCTAAAACTTTTTCGTCGGCCGAACAAAATTACGATATAGGGAACCGAGAATTGCTGGCCATTAAGTTGGCATTGGAAGAATGGCGACATCTGCTTGAAGGGACTGTAACTCCCGTTACCATACTCACCGACCACAAAAACCTAGTGTATATCGAAAATGCCAAACGACTCAATCCTCGACAAGCTCGATGGGCATTATTTTTTACGCGGTTTAATTTTTCTATTTCCTTTCGACCGGGTTCAAAGAATACTAAGGCCGATGCACTGTCTAGACAGCATGAGGCGTCTAATGTTGAAACTTCTGTCGAACCTATTGTTCCACCTACAAAGATAATTGCCACCATACACAGTACCCTCATGTGGCACATTTCTAAATCTCAGACGCCCCGTCCCCGAGGGCAAATTCCACCTCCTGGGAGACTTTATGTGCAACCACGCTTTCGTAAAGCTGTTCTGTCCTGGGGTCATGCTTCTCCAGTAGCTGGTCATCGGGGAACTCGGAACGTAAAATTTCTTCTGCAGAGGAACTTCTGGTGGCCTACTATGAATCGTGACATTTCTGACTTTGTACAAGCGTGTACTGTATGTGGTCATAATAAGATACCACATACTCGACCAGCGGGGTTATTATGCCCGTTACCTGTCCCAGACCGACCATGGCAGCACTTAGCCATGGACTTTGTTACGGACCTACCTCCTTCTCGTGGACATACAACTATTTTAGTAGTGGTAGATTTGTTTAGCAAACAAGCACATTTTATCGCTCTCGCTAAGCTTCCGTCAGCTAGTACACTAGCTGACATCTTCATGAAGGAAATTATAAGACTTCACGGGGTTCCTCAAATAATTATTTCTGACAGAGGTTCACAGTTTATCTCGAAGTTCTGGAGAGCAATGTGTAGACTTATGGGGATTGAGTTACATTTCTCTTCCTCCCACCATCCACAATCCAATGGTCAAGCGGAGAGAACGAATCAAGTTCTTAAACAATATCTGAGAATGTATGTTTCAGAGGACCAGTCTGATTGGTCAACGCTTTTGTATCTCGCCGAATGGTCATACAACAGCTCATTTCACGAGTCACTACAGATGTCTCCGTTTAAAGCGGTTCATGGTTATGAACCGTCATTGTGGCCTCAAGAAACCAGTACCACGGGGGTTCCAGCAGCCGAAGCCCAATTCCAGGTCTTGCGTGATCATTGGGCACTTATTTCTGAACAGTTAAAGCAAACCAAACGGTTGCAAAAGAAAACAGCCGATAAGTATCGTTCAACAGGACCGATGCTCAATCCCGGGGACTATGTGTGGCTTTCCACAAAGTATCTTCATCTCCAACAACCTGCCAGAACCCTTGGGCCTAAGTATATTGGCCCATATAAGATTAGGACACAGATTAACAGAGTTACCTATTCGCTTGTGCTCCCCAAGACGCTACGCATTCATAACGCATTTCATGTTTCTTTATTAAAACCAGTAGTTAAAAATCAATACTCCTCTACGGTTCGTACTCCCGACCCTGTAATGGTTCAGGGCGAAGAAGAATACGAGGTACAGACAATCCTAGACTCTAGAAAGAAACAAGGGAGACTCCAGTATTTTATTAGATGGAAGGGATACGGTCCTGAGGAGAGTTCTTGGGTTCTTGCCTCGGATGTCCATGCTCCAGCCAAGATTCGTTCTTTTCATAAAAAATTCCCTCTGAAGCCAGCCTCTGATCGCCAGGATGGCTCTTGTAGACAGGGGGGTACTGTTACCTCGCCAGCGGATCCGCGGTGTCCTCGTGCGGGGGAGCCGAGACGCAGCTCGCGCAGGCAGCTCCCGGCTCGTCCCGCTCGCGGGAAACGCGGCGAGGTCTGTCCGGCTGCGGGACGCGCGCCGCCGTGTGGATCGAGTGATCCAGACGGGACGCGCGCCGAGACGTCATGAGAGCCGTTCGCGCATGCGCGAACGGTTATCTCATGAATATTCATGAGTTGATTTAAAGGGACCCTTTATCTTTTTTCCTCCTCCCACTTAATTAAGTGGGTAGGAGGATCTAGGGATGGAGGGATATTTAAACCTTCAGTTGAGAGCTATACCTTGCCTGTGATAGAGCCTTTATTGCCTACACTAGCGTTCCTGTATCTATTTGCCTTTTTGTTGCCTGAACTCTGCCTGAACCTGACCACCCGTTGTTTGCCGCCTGCCTCTACCTGAACCCAGTTTGTACCTGACTATCCGTTGATTGCTGCCTGCCCTGACCTCTGCTTGTGACCCCGACTATCCGTGTTTGCTGCCAGTCCTGATCTCTGCTCGTGACCCCGACTATCCGATTGTCTGCTCCTTATACCATCTGTTCCTGCATTGCTCGCCATCACCGCTTGGGGCGCCTTTCCTTGTACTGCAGCGAGGATCCACAGCCTGAACCACCGTGAGTGACACCTACACTGACCTCCACCGGAGGATTTTCATGTTATCTGTAAACTGAACTTCCAATTTAACGTGTCAATAAAATTCTGTTAACATTTAGTATAGTTCATGCTGTTTATTTAAAAATATTATTATTTCCCACAAATAACGTATGATATTTAGCAATTATCAGTTAATGTTCTAAGATAACGGGTCAGTTTAATTTGATCAAGGGCAATATCAACGTACTGAGAGCAACAGCTACATTTGGAACGTTGGAACCAATGGAATGTTCTATCAGGTCTATCACCATAGCAACCATAGGAATGGTCTAAGCAGAAGAACCAGGTCAATGGTTGCCATGGTGATAAGATCAACATTGAAACTTTGCACCAAAAAGGAATCATTTTGTTTTCCGTGTATTCTGCGCGACTTTTCAAGCCAGAAATGAAACAGAACCGAAATATCCATTTATGAAATATTACTTTTTACCTTTTGTTTTTTTTTTATTAAACAAAAATCCATTTCTGTAAGATTAAGCCAGGCTTTAAGGGACTTGTCTCATTTGTGTTTGGAACTGAAATGATTTAGACCCCGCCCACTTGGTGCAGCCACGCCCACTATTGCATCATCAGCCTCTGTGATGTCATCATAGGAGGTTATATAAAGCAGGTGAAACTCAGACACTTCTCATTGCTCAGCAGAGCAGGCGAGTGAGAAGATGTTAGATACTCTTCTGATAATCGTGGGGTGCCTCTGCACCTTCATGATGCTTTTATTACTTGTTGGATTAGGAAAACGTAGTGGAGGACGAAAGGCAAATGAAGCCGACCTCTACCTAGAGATTATGTTCGCAATCGAACGCACAAACCACACCATGTTCCAGATACAGACCATAACGGGTCAGTTTAATTTGATCAACGTACTGAGAGCAACTGCTACGTTTGGAACGTTGGAACCAATGGAATGTTCTATCAGTTCTATCACCATAGCAACCATAGGAATGGTCTAAGCAGAAGAACCAAGTCAATGGTTGCCACGGTGATAAGATCAACATTGAAACTTTGCACCAAAAAGGAATCATTTTGTTTTCTGTGTATTCTGCGCGACTTTGGAAGCTAGAAATGAAACAGAACCGAAATATCCATTTATGAAATCTTACTTTTTACCTTTTGGAGGTTTTTTTTTAAACAAAAATCCATTTCAGCAAGATTAAGCCGGGCTTTAAGTGACTTACTTAAAATTGAAATTGATGTTTTAGCTAACTGAAGACTATTTAAAATTATGAAGCGTGGCAGTTAACGCCGTGATGACTCCATTAAAAACTATTTCAGCCAATCATACATTTTCAGGGGGAGTCTTGTTTTTTTCGAGAGGCTCCAACCGTTCCTTGGCCTCCCCTTATAGACTTTTTACGTAAAAAGTGTGTGTGTGTGTGTGTGTGTAACAGAACATATACATGTCACAAATTGCATGCATTCTTTTTTCCTTTTGCTACATCATACAGCATAATATACAGAATTATGCTTTCATTATTTTGCTACATTGTAGCGGTTAACAGGTGACTCTGTGAAGCCACAATGTTGAACAAATATGATACAAAGGGTCTCAAAGCAACGCATAGCGCATTTTGCTCTTTTAAATCTAATGTTATAGAATCATGGAACCTGCCGACAGATCGGCCCCATTCGGCCCCCGTCTACTCGCCCGTTTCTCCTGCTGTAAAGACTCAAACCTTAATCAGTCGTTGGTCTTGTCTTAGATTCAGGAGCCGTATGTCTATCCCATGCATGTTTAATACCCTCACCTTAATAACATCACTCATCCTAGGATAAATTTTCACTTCCAGCATTATAGATATTACCTATTGCTACTTAGACTCAGGTATTGTCTTCTCCCATGTGCTCCTTTTTGTATTTACATAAAACATTTTCCCCAGTATGTCCCAATATCTAACAAATCAAGTTAAAAAAAGAAAGGAACAGAAACAAAATTTTCTTAAAAGGCCTTTATAAATGTATCCCATACATGTGTTTGTACATACATGTAGATTGAACATGAGGTCTATGTAGGTGACTGTACACAACATATGCCAGGGTCGGCACGCTTAGATGGTGGAATTAAATGCCATAGTAATATGAGGAAAAACTCAAATGGAGAAAATATATTTTATATTTATTTGAGGGACTTTGAGAGGTGAGATTGCACCTGTGACATGATCTTGACATGTTGGTAGTTACGCTGACAAGCTGCTCTACCACGCATGTATGGATATGTGGTTGGCCCTCCTGAGCCTGCTTTGCCAACGACTTGTCTCATTTGTGGTTGGAACTGAAATGATTTAGGCCCCGCCCACTTGATTCAGTCACGCCTATTATTGCATCATCTGCCTGTTTGTCTCGCTGGCTACACCATGGAGTCCAAGACCATCATCCTACACTGACCTCCACCGGAGGATTTTCATGTTATCTGTAAACTGAACTTCCAATTTAACGTGTCAATAAAATTCTGTTAACATTTAGTATAGTTCATGCTGTTTATTTAAAAATATTATTATTTCCCACAAATAACGTATGATATTTAGCAATTATCAGTTAATGTTCTAAGATAACGGGTCAGTTTAATTTGATCAAGGGCAATATCAACGTACTGAGAGCAACAGCTACATTTGGAACGTTGGAACCAATGGAATGTTCTATCAGGTCTATCACCATAGCAACCATAGGAATGGTCTAAGCAGAAGAACCAGGTCAATGGTTGCCATGGTGATTAGATCAACATTGAAACTTTGCACCAAAAAGGAATCATTTTGTTTTCCGTGTATTCTGCGCGACTTTTCAAGCCAGAAATGAAACAGAACCGAAATATCCATTTATGAAATATTACTTTTTACCTTTTGTTTTTTTTTATTAAACAAAAATCCATTTCTGTAAGATTAAGCCAGGCTTTAAGGGACTTGTCTCATTTGTGGTTGGAACTGAAATGATTTAGACCCCGCCCACTTGATGCAGCCACGCCCACTATTGCATCATCAGCCTCTGTGATGTCATCATAGGAGGTTATATAAAGCAGGTGAAACTCAGACACTTCTCATTGCTCAGCAGAGCAGGCGAGTGAGAAGATGTTAGATACTCTTCTGATAATCGTGGGGTGCCTCTGCACCTTCATGATGCTTTTATTACTTGTTGGATTAGGAAAACGTAGTGGAGGACGAAAGGCAAATGAAGCCGACCTCTACCTAGAGATTATGTTCGCAATCGAACGCACAAACCACACCATGTTCCAGATACAGACCATAACGGGTCAGTTTAATTTGATCAACGTACTGAGAGCAACTGCTACGTTTGGAACGTTGGAACCAATGGAATGTTCTATCAGTTCTATCACCATAGCAACCATAGGAATGGTCTAAGCAGAAGAACCAAGTCAATGGTTGCCACGGTGATAAGATCAACATTGAAACTTTGCACCAAAAAGGAATCATTTTGTTTTCTGTGTATTCTGCGCGACTTTGGAAGCTAGAAATGAAACAGAACCGAAATATCCATTTATGAAATCTTACTTTTTACCTTTTGGAGGTTTTTTTTAAACAAAAATCCATTTCAGCAAGATTAAGCCGGGCTTTAAGTGACTTACTTAAAATTGAAATTGATGTTTTAGCTAACTGAAGACTATTTAAAATTATGAAGCGTGGCAGTTAACGCCGTGATGACTCCATTAAAAACTATTTCAGCCAATCAAACATTTTCAGGGGGAGTCTTGTTTTTTTCGAGAGGCTCCAACCGTTCCTTGGCCTCCCCTTATAGACTTTTTACGTAAAAAGTGTGTGTGTGTGTGTGTGTGTGTAACAGAACATATACATGTCACAAATTGCATGCATTCTTTTTTCCTTTTGCTACATCATACAGCATAATATACAGAATTATGCTTTCATTATTTTGCTACATTGTAGCGGTTAACAGGTGACTCTGTGAAGCCACAATGTTGAACAAATATGATACAAAGGGTCTCAAAGCAACGCATAGCGCATTTTGCTCTTTTAAATCTAATGTTATAGAATCATGGAACCTGCCGACAGATCGGCCCCATTCGGCCCCCGTCTACTCGCCCGTTTCTCCTGCTGTAAAGACTCAAACCTTAATCAGTCGTTGGTCTTGTCTTAGATTCAGGAGCCGTATGTCTATCCCATGCATGTTTAATACCCTCACCTTAATAACATCACTCATCCTAGGATAAATTTTCACTTCCAGCATTATAGATATTACCTATTGCTACTTAGACTCAGGTATTGTCTTCTCCCATGTGCTCCTTTTTGTATTTACATAAAACATTTTCCCCAGTATGTCCCAATATCTAACAAATCAAGTTAAAAAAAGAAAGGAACAGAAACAAAATTTTCTTAAAAGGCCTTTATAAATGTATCCCATACATGTGTTTGTACATACATGTAGATTGAACATGAGGTCTATGTAGGTGACTGTACACAACATATGCCAGGGTCGGCACGCTTAGATGGTGGAATTAAATGCCATAGTAATATGAGGAAAAACTCAAATGGAGAAAATATATTTTATATTTATTTATTTGAGGGACTTTGAGAGGTGAGATTGCACCTGTGACATGATCTTGACATGTTGGTAGTTACGCTGACAAGCTGCTCTACCACGCATGTATGGATATGTGGTTGGCCCTCCTGAGCCTGCTTTGCCAACGACTTGTCTCATTTGTGGTTGGAACTGAAATGATTTAGGCCCCGCCCACTTGATTCAGCCACGCCTATTATTGCATCATCTGCCTGTTTGTCTCGCTGGCTACACCATGGAGTCCAAGACCATCATCCTACACTGACCTCCACCGGAGGATTTTCATGTTATCTGTAAACTGAACTTCCAATTTAACGTGTCAATAAAATTCTGTTAACATTTAGTATAGTTCATGCTGTTTATTTAAAAATATTATTATTTCCCACAAATAACGTATGATATTTAGCAATTATCAGTTAATGTTCTAAGATAACGGGTCAGTTTAATTTGATCAAGGGCAATATCAACGTACTGAGAGCAACAGCTACATTTGGAACGTTGGAACCAATGGAATGTTCTATCAGGTCTATCACCATAGCAACCATAGGAATGGTCTAAGCAGAAGAACCAGGTCAATGGTTGCCATGGTGATAAGATCAACATTGAAACTTTGCACCAAAAAGGAATCATTTTGTTTTCCGTGTATTCTGCGCGACTTTTCAAGCCAGAAATGAAACAGAACCGAAATATCCATTTATGAAATATTACTTTTTACCTTTTGTTTTTTTTTTATTAAACAAAAATCCAATTCTGTAAGATTAAGCCAGGCTTTAAGGGACTTGTCTCATTTGTGGTTGGAACTGAAATGATTTAGACCCCGCCCACTTGATGCAGCCACGCCCACTATTGCATCATCAGCCTCTGTGATGTCATCATAGGAGGTTATATAAAGCAGGTGAAACTCAGACACTTCTCATTGCTCAGCAGAGCAGGCGAGTGAGAAGATGTTAGATACTCTTCTGATAATCGTGGGGTGCCTCTGCACCTTCATGATGCTTTTATTACTTGTTGGATTAGGAAAACGTAGTGGAGGACGAAAGGCAAATGAAGCCGACCTCTACCTAGAGATTATGTTCGCAATCGAACGCACAAACCACACCATGTTCCAGATACAGACCATAACGGGTCAGTTTAATTTGATCAACGTACTGAGAGCAACTGCTACGTTTGGAACGTTGGAACCAATGGAATGTTCTATCAGTTCTATCACCATAGCAACCATAGGAATGGTCTAAGCAGAAGAACCAAGTCAATGGTTGCCACGGTGATAAGATCAACATTGAAACTTTGCACCAAAAAGGAATCATTTTGTTTTCTGTGTATTCTGCGCGACTTTGGAAGCTAGAAATGAAACAGAACCGAAATATCCATTTATGAAATCTTACTTTTTACCTTTTGGAGGTTTTTTTTTAAACAAAAATCCATTTCAGCAAGATTAAGCCGGGCTTTAAGTTACTTACTTAAAATTGAAATTGATGTTTTAGCTAACTGAAGACTATTTAAAATTATGAAGCGTGGCAGTTAACGCCGTGATGACTCCATTAAAAACTATTTCAGCCAATCAAACATTTTCAGTGGGAGTCTTGTTTTTTTCGAGAGGCTCCAACCGTTCCTTGGCCTCCCCTTATAGACTTTTTACGTAAAAAGTGTGTGTGTGTGTGTGTGTGTAACAGAACATATACATGTCACAAATTGCATGCATTCTTTTTTCCTTTTGCTACATCATACAGCATAATATACAGAATTATGCTTTCATTATTTTGCTACATTGTAGCGGTTAACAGGTGACTCTGTGAAGCCACAATGTTGAACAAATATGATACAAAGGGTCTCAAAGCAACGCATAGCGCATTTTGCTCTTTTAAATCTAATGTTATAGAATCATGGAACCTGCCGACAGATCGGCCCCATTCGGCCCCCGTCTACTCGCCCGTTTCTCCTGCTGTAAAGACTCAAACCTTAATCAGTCGTTGGTCTTGTCTTAGATTCAGGAGCCGTATGTCTATCCCATGCATGTTTAATACCCTCACCTTAATAACATCACTCATCCTAGGATAAATTTTCACTTCCAGCATTATAGATATTACCTATTGCTACTTAGACTCAGGTATTGTCTTCTCCCATGTGCTCCTTTTTGTATTTACATAAAACATTTTCCCCAGTATGTCCCAATATCTAACAAATCAAGTTAAAAAAAGAAAGGAACAGAAACAAAATTTTCTTAAAAGGCCTTTATAAATGTATCCCATACATGTGTTTGTACATACATGTAGATTGAACATGAGGTCTATGTAGGTGACTGTACACAACATATGCCAGGGTCGGCACGCTTAGATGGTGGAATTAAATGCCATAGTAATATGAGGAAAAACTCAAATGGAGAAAATATATTTTATATTTATTTATTTGAGGGACTTTGAGAGGTGAGATTGCACCTGTGACATGATCTTGACATGTTGGTAGTTACGCTGACAAGCTGCTCTACCACGCATGTATGGATATGTGGTTGGCCCTCCTGAGCCTGCTTTGCCAACGACTTGTCTCATTTGTGGTTGGAACTGAAATGATTTAGGCCCCGCCCACTTGATTCAGCCACGCCTATTATTGCATCATCTGCCTGTTTGTCTCGCTGGCTACACCATGGAGTCCAAGACCATCATCCTACACTGACCTCCACCGGAGGATTTTCATGTTATCTGTAAACTGAACTTCCAATTTAACGTGTCAATAAAATTCTGTTAACATTTAGTATAGTTCATGCTGTTTATTTAAAAATATTATTATTTCCCACAAATAACGTATGATATTTAGCAATTATCAGTTAATGTTCTAAGATAACGGGTCAGTTTAATTTGATCAAGGGCAATATCAACGTACTGAGAGCAACAGCTACATTTGGAACGTTGGAACCAATGGAATGTTCTATCAGGTCTATCACCATAGCAACCATAGGAATGGTCTAAGCAGAAGAACCAGGTCAATGGTTGCCATGGTGATTAGATCAACATTGAAACTTTGCACCAAAAAGGAATCATTTTGTTTTCCGTGTATTCTGCGCGACTTTTCAAGCCAGAAATGAAACAGAACCGAAATATCCATTTATGAAATATTACTTTTTACCTTTTGTTTTTTTTTTATTAAACAAAAATCCATTTCTGTAAGATTAAGCCAGGCTTTAAGGGACTTGTCTCATTTGTGGTTGGAACTGAAATGATTTAGACCCCGCCCACTTGATGCAGCCACGCCCACTATTGCATCATCAGCCTCTGTGATGTCATCATAGGAGGTTATATAAAGCAGGTGAAACTCAGACACTTCTCATTGCTCAGCAGAGCAGGCGAGTGAGAAGATGTTAGATACTCTTCTGATAATCGTGGGGTGCCTCTGCACCTTCATGATGCTTTTATTACTTGTTGGATTAGGAAAACGTAGTGGAGGACGAAAGGCAAATGAAGCCGACCTCTACCTAGAGATTATGTTCGCAATCGAACGCACAAACCACACCATGTTCCAGATACAGACCATAACGGGTCAGTTTAATTTGATCAACGTACTGAGAGCAACTGCTACGTTTGGAACGTTGGAACCAATGGAATGTTCTATCAGTTCTATCACCATAGCAACCATAGGAATGGTCTAAGCAGAAGAACCAAGTCAATGGTTGCCACGGTGATAAGATCAACATTGAAACTTTGCACCAAAAAGGAATCATTTTGTTTTCTGTGTATTCTGCGCGACTTTGGAAGCTAGAAATGAAACAGAACCGAAATATCCATTTATGAAATCTTACTTTTTACCTTTTGGAGGTTTTTCTTAAACAAAAATCCATTTCAGCAAGATTAAGCCGGGCTTTAAGTGACTTACTTAAAATTGAAATTGATGTTTTAGCTAACTGAAGACTATTTAAAATTATGAAGCGTGGCAGTTAACGCCGTGATGACTCCATTAAAAACTATTTCAGCCAATCAAACATTTTCAGGGGGAGTCTTGTTTTTTTCGAGAGGCTCCAACCGTTCCTTGGCCTCCCCTTATAGACTTTTTACGTAAAAAGTGTGTGTGTGTGTGTGTGTGTGTAACAGAACATATACATGTCACAAATTGCATGCATTCTTTTTTCCTTTTGCTACATCATACAGCATAATATACAGAATTATGCTTTCATTATTTTGCTACATTGTAGCGGTTAACAGGTGACTCTGTGAAGCCACAATGTTGAACAAATATGATACAAAGGGTCTCAAAGCAACGCATAGCGCATTTTCCTCTTTTAAATCTAATGTTATAGAATCATGGAACCTGCCGACAGATCGGCCCCATTCGGCCCCCGTCTACTCGCCCGTTTCTCCTGCTGTAAAGACTCAAACCTTAATCAGTCGTTGGTCTTGTCTTAGATCCAGGAGCCGTATGTCTATCCCATGCATGTTTAATACCCTCACCTTAATAACATCACTCATCCTAGGATAACTTTTCACTTCCAGCATTATAGATATTACCTATTGCTACTTAGACTCAGGTATTGTCTTCTCCCATGTGCTCCTTTTTGTATTTACATAAAACATTTTCCCCAGTATGTCCCAATATCTAACAAATCAAGTTAAAAAAAGAAAGGAACAGAAACAAAATTTTCTTAAAAGGCCTTTATAAATGTATCCCATACATGTGTTTGTACATACATGTAGATTGAACATGAGGTCTATGTAGGTGACTGTACACAACATATGCCAGGGTCGGCACGCTTAGATGGTGGAATTAAATGCCATAGTAATATGAGGAAAAACTCAAATGGAGAAAATATATTTTATATTTATTTGAGGGACTTTGAGAGGTGAGATTGCACCTGTGACATGATCTTGACATGTTGGTAGTTACGCTGACAAGCTGCTCTACCACGCATGTATGGATATGTGGTTGGCCCTCCTGAGCCTGCTTTGCCAACGACTTGTCTCATTTGTGGTTGGAACTGAAATGATTTAGGCCCCGCCCACTTGATTCAGCCACGCCTATTATTGCATCATCTGCCTGTTTGTCTCGCTGGCTACACCATGGAGTCCAAGACCATCATCCTACACTGACCTCCACCAGAGGATTTTCATGTTATCTGTAAACTGAACTTCCAATTTAACGTGTCAATAAAATTCTGTTAACATTTAGTATAGTTCATGCTGTTTATTTAAAAATATTATTATTTCCCACAAATAACGTATGATATTTAGCAATTATCAGTTAATGTTCTAAGATAACGGGTCAGTTTAATTTGATCAAGGGCAATATCAACGTACTGAGAGCAACAGCTACATTTGGAACGTTGGAACCAATGGAATGTTCTATCAGGTCTATCACCATAGCAACCATAGGAATGGTCTAAGCAGAAGAACCAGGTCAATGGTTGCCATGGTGATTAGATCAACATTGAAACTTTGCACCAAAAAGGAATCATTTTGTTTTCCGTGTATTCTGCGCGACTTTTCAAGCCAGAAATGAAACAGAACCGAAATATCCATTTATGAAATATTACTTTTTACCTTTTGTTTTTTTTTTATTAAACAAAAATCCATTTCTGTAAGATTAAGCCAGGCTTTAAGGGACTTGTCTCATTTGTGGTTGGAACTGAAATGATTTAGACCCCGCCCACTTGATGCAGCCACGCCCACTATTGCATCATCAGCCTCTGTGATGTCATCATAGGAGGTTATATAAAGCAGGTGAAACTCAGACACTTCTCATTGCTAAGCAGAGCAGGCGAGTGAGAAGATGTTAGATACTCTTCTGATAATCGTGGGGTGCCTCTGCACCTTCATGATGCTTTTATTACTTGCTGGATTAGGAAAACGTAGTGGAGGACGAAAGGCAAATGAAGCCGACCTCTACCTAGAGATTATGTTCGCAATCGAACGCACAAACCACACCATGTTCCAGATACAGACCATAACGGGTCAGTTTAATTTGATCAACGTACTGAGAGCAACTGCTACGTTTGGAACGTTGGAACCAATGGAATGTTCTATCAGTTCTATCACCATAGCAACCATAGGAATGGTCTAAGCAGAAGAACCAAGTCAATGGTTGCCACGGTGATAAGATCAACATTGAAACTTTGCACCAAAAAGGAATCATTTTGTTTTCTGTGTATTCTGCGCGACTTTGGAAGCTAGAAATGAAACAGAACCGAAATATCCATTTATGAAATCTTACTTTTTACCTTTTGGAGGTTTTTTTTTAAACAAAAATCCATTTCAGCAAGATTAAGCCGGGCTTTAAGTGACTTACTTAAAATTGAAATTGATGTTTTAGCTAACTGAAGACTATTTAAAATTATGAAGCGTGGCAGTTAACGCCGTGATGACTCCATTAAAAACTATTTCAGCCAATCAAACATTTTCAGTGGGAGTCTTGTTTTTTTCGAGAGGCTCCAACCGTTCCTTGGCCTCCCCTTATAGACTTTTTACGTAAAAAGTGTGTGTGTGTGTGTGTGTAACAGAACATATACATGTCACAAATTGCATGCATTCTTTTTTCCTTTTGCTACATCATACAGCATAATATACAGAATTATGCTTTCATTATTTTGCTACATTGTAGCGGTTAACAGGTGACTCTGTGAAGCCACAATGTTGAACAAATATGATACAAAGGGTCTCAAAGCAACGCATAGCGCATTTTGCTCTTTTAAATCTAATGTTATAGAATCATGGAACCTGCCGACAGATCGGCCCCATTCGGCCCCCGTCTACTCGCCCGTTTCATCTGCTGTAAAGACTCAAACCTTAATCAGTCGTTGGTCTTGTCTTAGATTCAGGAGCCGTATGTCTATCCCATGCATGTTTAATACCCTCACCTTAATAACATCACTCATCCTAGGATAACTTTTCACTTCCAGCATTATAGATATTACCTATTGCTACTTAGACTCAGGTATTGTCTTCTCCCATGTGCTCCTTTTTGTATTTACATAAAACATTTTCCCCAGTATGTCCCAATATCTAAAAAATCAAGTTAAAAAAAGAAAGGAACAGAAACAAAATTTTCTTAAAAGGCCTTTATAAATGTATCCCATACATGTGTTTGTACATACATGTAGATTGAACATGAGGTCTATGTAGGTGACTGTACACAACATATGCCAGGGTCGGCACGCTTAGATGGTGGAATTAAATGCCATAGTAATATGAGGAAAAACTCAAATGGAGAAAATATATTTTATATTTATTTGAGGGACTTTGAGAGGTGAGATTGCACCTGTGACATGATCTTGACATGTTGGTAGTTACGCTGACAAGCTGCTCTACCACGCATGTATGGATATGTGGTTGGCCCTCCTGAGCCTGCTTTGCCAACGACTTGTCTCATTTGTGGTTGGAACTGAAATGATTTAGGCCCCGCCCACTTGATTCAGCCACGCCTATTATTGCATCATCTGCCTGTTTGTCTCGCTGGCTACACCATGGAGTCCAAGACCATCATCCTACACTGACCTCCACCGGAGGATTTTCATGTTATCTGTAAACTGAACTTCCAATTTAACGTGTCAACAAAATTCTGTTAACATTTAGTATAGTTCATGCTGTTTATTTAAAAATATTATTATTTCCCACAAATAACGT
Organism: Spea bombifrons; assembly: GCF_027358695.1. NCBI lineage: Eukaryota > Metazoa > Chordata > Amphibia > Anura > Pelobatidae > Spea > Spea bombifrons. The sequence continues at coordinate 35,121,926 of NC_071095.1, read as the reverse complement.
ATGATATTTAGCAATTATCAGTTAATGTTCTACGATCACGGGTCAGTTGATCAAGGGCAATATCAACGTACTGAGAGCAACAGCTACATTTGGAACGTTGGAACCAATGGAATGTTCTATCAGGTCTATCACCATAGCAACCATAGGAATGGTCTAAGCAGAAGAACCAGGTCAATGGTTGCCATGGTGAGAAGATCAACATTGAAACTTTGCACCAAAAAGGAATCATTTTGTTTTCCGTGTATTCTGCGCGACTTTTCAAGCCAGAAATGAAACAGAACCGAAATATCCATTTATGAAATATTACTTTTTACCTTTTGTTTTTTTTTTATTAAACAAAAATCCATTTCTGTAAGATTAAGCCAGGCTTTAAGGGACTTGTCTCATTTGTGGTTGGAACTGAAATGATTTAGACCCCGCCCACTTGATGCAGCCACGCCCACTATTGCATCATCAGCCTCTGTGATGTCATCATAGGAGGTTATATAAAGCAGGTGAAACTCAGACACTTCTCATTGCTCAGCAGAGCAGGCGAGTGGGAAGATGTTAGATACTCTTCTGATAATCGTGGGGTGCCTCTGCACCTTCATGATGCTTTTATTACTTGTTGGATTAGGAAAACGTAGTGGAGGACGAAAGGCAAATGAAGCCGACCTCTACCTAGAGATTATGTTCGCAATCGAACGCACAAACCACACCATGTTCCAGATACAGACCATAACGGGTCAGTTTAATTTGATCAACGTACTGAGAGCACCTGCTACGTTTGGAATGTTGGAACCAATGGAATGTTCTATCAGTTCTATCACCATAGCAACCATAGGAATGGTCTAAGCAGAAGAACCAAGTCAATGGTTGCCACGGTGATAAGATCAACATTGAAACTTTGCACCAAAAAGGAATCATTTTGTTTTCTGTGTATTCTGCGCGACTTTGGAAGCTAGAAATGAAACAGAACCGAAATATCCATTTATGAAATCTTACTTTTTACCTTTTGGAGGTTTTTTTTAAAACAAAAATCCATTTCAGCAAGATTAAGCCGGGCTTTAAGTTACTTACTTAAAATTGAAATTGATGTTTTAGCTAACTGAAGACTATTTAAAATTATGAAGCGTGGCAGTTAACGCCGTGATGACTCCATTAAAAACTATTTCAGCCAATCAAACATTTTCAGTGGGAGTCTTGTTTTTTTCGAGAGGCTCCAACCGTTCCTTGGCCTCCCCTTATAGACTTTTTACGTAAAAAGTGTGTGTGTGTGTGTGTAACAGAACATATACATGTCACAAATTGCATGCATTCTTTTTTCCTTTTGCTACATCATACAGCATAATATACAGAATTATGCTTTCATTATTTTGCTACATTGTAGCGGTTAACAGGTGACTCTGTGAAGCCACAATGTTGAACAAATATGATACAAAGGGTCTCAAAGCAACGCATAGCGCATTTTGCTCTTTTAAATCTAATGTTATAGAATCATGGAACCTGCCGACAGATCGGCCCCATTCGGCCCCCGTCTACTCGCCCGTTTCTCCTGCTGTAAAGACTCAAACCTTAATCAGTCGTTGGTCTTGTCTTAGATTCAGGAGCCGTATGTCTATCCCATGCATGTTTAATACCCTCACCTTAATAACATCACTCATCCTAGGATAAATTTTCACTTCCAGCATTATAGATATTACCTATTGCTATTTAGACTCAGGTATTGTCTTCTCCCATGTGCTCCTTTTTGTATTTACATAAAACATTTTCCCCAGTATGTCCCAATATCTAACAAATCAAGTTAAAAAAAGAAAGGAACAGAAACAAAATTTTCTTAAAAGGCCTTTATAAATGTATCCCATACATGTGTTTGTACATACATGTAGATTGAACATGAGGTCTATGTAGGTGACTGTACACAACATATGCCAGGGTCGGCACGCTTAGATGGTGGAATTAAATGCCATAGTAATATGAGGAAAAACTCAAATGGAGAAAATATATTTTATATTTATTTGAGGGACTTTGAGAGGTGAGATTGCACCTGTGACATGATCTTGACATGTTGGTAGTTACGCTGACAAGCTGCTCTACCACGCATGTATGAATATGTGGTTGGCCCTCCTGAGCCTGCTTTGCCAAAGTTTGTCTCATTTGTGGTTGGAACTGAATTGATTTAGGCCCTGCCCACTTGATTCAGCCACGCCTATTATTACATCATCTGCCTGTTTGTCTCGCTGGCTACACCATGGAGTCCAAGACCATCATCCTACACTGACCTCCACCGGAGGATTTTCATGTTATCTGTAAACTGAACTTCCAATTTAACGTGTCAATAAAATTCTGTTAACATTTAGTATAGTTCATGCTGTTTATTTAAAAATATTATTATTTCCCACAAATAACGTATGATATTTAGCAATTATCAGTTAATGTTCTAAGATAACGGGTCAGTTGATCAAGGGCAATATCAACGTACTGAGAGCAACAGCTACATTTGGAACGTTGGAACCAATGGAATGTTCTATCAGGTCTATCACCATAGCAACCATAGGAATGGTCTAAGCAGAAGAACCAGGTCAATGGTTGCCATGGTGATAAGATCAACATTGAAACTTTGCACCAAAAAGGAATCATTTTGTTTTCCGTGTATTCTGCGCGACTTTTCAAGCCAGAAATGAAACAGAACCGAAATATCCATTCATGAAATATTACTTTTTACCTTTTGTTTTTTTTTTATTAAACAAAAATCAATTTCTGTAAGATTAAGCCAGGCTTTAAGGGACTTGTCTCATTTGTGGTTGGAACTGAAATGATTTAGACCCCGCCCACTTGATGCAGCCACGCCCACTATTGCATCATCAGCCTCTGTGATGTCATCATAGGAGGTTATATAAAGCAGGTGAAACTCAGACACTTCTCATTGCTCAGCAGAGCAGGCGAGTGGGAAGATGTTAGATACTCTTCTGATAATCGTGGGGTGCCTCTGCACCTTCATGATGCTTTTATTACTTGTTGGATTAGGAAAACGTAGTGGAGGACGAAAGGCAAATGAAGCCGACCTCTACCTAGAGATTATGTTCGCAATCGAACGCACAAACCACACCATGTTCCAGATACAGACCATAACGGGTCAGTTTAATTTGATCAACGTACTGAGAGCAACTGCTACGTTTGGAACGTTGGAACCAATGGAATGTTCTATCAGTTCTATCACCATAGCAACCATAGGAATGGTCTAAGCAGAAGAACCAAGTCAATGGTTGCCACGGTGATAAGATCAACATTGAAACTTTGCACCAAAAAGGAATCATTTTGTTTTCTGTGTATTCTGCGCGACTTTGGAAGCTAGAAATGAAACAGAACCGAAATATCCATTTATGAAATCTTACTTTTTACCTTTTGGAGGTTTTTTTTTAAACAAAAATCCATTTCAGCAAGATTAAGCCGGGCTTTAAGTGACTTACTTAAAATTGAAATTGATGTTTTAGCTAACTGAAGACTATTTAAAATTATGAAGCGTGGCAGTTAACGCCGTGATGACTCCATTAAAAACTATTTCAGCCAATCAAACATTTTCAGGGGGAGTCTTGTTTTTTTCGAGAGGCTCCAACTGTTCCTTGGCCTCCCCTTATAGACTTTTTACGTAAAAAGTGTGTGTGTGTGTGTAACAGAACATATACACGTCACAAATTGCATGCATTCTTTTTTCCTTTTGCTACATCATACAGCATAATATACAGAATTATGCTTTCATTATTTTGCTACATTGTAGCGGTTAACAGGTGACTCTGTGAAGCCACAATGTTGAACAAATATGATACAAAGGGTCTCAAAGCAACGCATAGCGCATTTTGCTCTTTTAAATCTAATATTATAGAATCATGGAACCTGCCGACAGATCGGCCCCATTCGGCCCCCGTCTACTCGCCCGTTTCTCCTGCTGTAAAGACTCAAACCTTAATCAGTCGTCGGTCTTGTCTTAGATTCAGGAGCCGTATGTCTATCCCATGCATGTTTAATACCCTCACCTTAATAACATCACTCATCCTAGGATAACTTTTCACTTCCAGCATTATAGATATTACCTATTGCTACTTAGACTCAGGTATTGTCTTCTCCCATGTGCTCCTTTTTGTATTTACATAAAACATTTTCCCCAGTATGTCCCAATATCTAACAAATCAAGTTAAAAAAAGAAAGGAACAGAAACAAAATTTTCTTAAAAGGCCTTTATAAATGTATCCCATACATGTGTTTGTACATACATGTAGATTGAACATGAGGTCTATGTAGGTGACTGTACACAACATATGCCAGGGTCGGCACGCTTAGATGGTGGAATTAAATGCCATAGTAATATGAGGAAAAACTCAAATGGAGAAAAGATATTTTATATTTATTTGAGGGACTTTGAGAGGTGAGATTGCACCTGTGACATGATCTTGACATGTTGGTAGTTACGCTGACAAGCTGCTCTACCACGCATGTATGGATATGTGGTTGGCCCTCCTGAGCCTGCTTTGCCAACGACTTGTCTCATTTGTGGTTGGAACTGAAATGATTTAGGCCCCGCCCACTTGATTCAGCCACGCCTATTATTGCATCATCTGCCTGTTTGTCTCGCTGGCTACACCATGGAGTCCAAGACCATCATCCTACACTGACCTCCACCAGAGGATTTTCATGTGATCTGTAAACTGAACTTCCAATTTAACGTGTCAATAAAATTCTGTTAACATTTAGTATAGTTCATGCTGTTTATTTAAAAATATTATTATTTCCCACAAATAACGTATGATATTTAGCAATTATCAGTTAATGTTCTAAGATAACGGGTCAGTTTAATTTGATCAAGGGCAATATCAACGTACTGAGAGCAACAGCTACATTTGGAACGTTGGAACCAATGGAATGTTCTATCAGGTCTATCACCATAGCAACCATAGGAATGGTCTAAGCAGAAGAACCAGGTCAATGGTTGCCATGGTGATAAGATCAACATTGAAACTTTGCACCAAAAAGGAATCATTTTGTTTTCCGTGTATTCTGCGTGACTTTTCAAGCCAGAAATGAAACAGAACCGAAATATCCATTTATGAAATATTACTTTTTACCTTTTTTTTTTATTAAACAAAAATCCATTTCTGTAAGATTAAGCCAGACTTTAAGGGACTTGTCTCATTTGTGGTTGGAACTGAAATGATTTAGACCCCGCCCATCTGATGCAGCCACGCCCACTATTGCATCATCAGCCTCTGTGATGTCATCATAGGAGGTTATATAAAGCAGGTGAAACTCAGACGCTTCTCATTGCTCAGCAGAGCAGGCGAGTGAGAAGATGTTAGATACTCTTCTGATAATCGTGGGGTGCCTCTGCACCTTCATGATGCTTTTATTACTTGTTGGATTAGGAAAACGTAGTGGAGGACGAAAGGCAAATGAAGCCGACCTCTACCTAGAGATTATGTTCGCAATCGAACGCACAAACCACACCATGTTCCAGATACAGACCATAACGGGTCAGTTTAATTTGATCAACGTACTGAGAGCAACTGCTACGTTTGGAACGTTGGAACCAATGGAATGTTCTATCAGTTCTATCACCATAGCAACCATAGGAATGGTCTAAGCAGAAGAACCAAGTCAATGGTTGCCACGGTGATAAGATCAACATTGAAACTTTGCACCAAAAAGGAATCATTTTGTTTTCTGTGTATTCTGCGCGACTTTGGAAGCTAGAAATGAAACAGAACCGAAATATCCATTTATGAAATCTTACTTTTTACCTTTTGGAGGTTTTTTTTTAAACAAAAATCCATTTCAGCAAGATTAAGCCGGGCTTTAAGTGACTTACTTAAAATTGAAATTGATGTTTTAGCTAACTGAAGACTATTTAAAATTATGAAGCGTGGCAGTTAACGCCGTGATGACTCCATTAAAAACTATTTCAGCCAATCAAACATTTTCAGGGGGAGTCTTGTTTTTTTCGAGAGGCTCCAACCGTTCCTTGGCCTCCCCTTATAGACTTTTTACGTAAAAAGTGTGTGTGTGTGTGTGTAACAGAACATATACACGTCACAAATTGCATGCATTCTTTTTTCCTTTTGCTACATCATACAGCATAATATACAGAATTATGCTTTCATTATTTTGCTACATTGTAGCGGTTAACAGGTGACTCTGTGAAGCCACAATGTTGAACAAATATGATACAAAGGGTCTCAAAGCAACGCATAGCGCATTTTGCTCTTTTAAATCTAATATTATAGAATCATGGAACCTGCCGACAGATCGGCCCCATTCGGCCCCCGTCTACTCGCCCGTTTCTCCTGCTGTAAAGACTCAAACCTTAATCAGTCGTTGGTCTTGTCTTAGATTCAGGAGCCGTATGTCTATCCCATGCATGTTTAATACCCTCACCTTAATAACATCACTCATCCTAGGATAACTTTTCACTTCCAGCATTATAGATATTACCTATTGCTACTTAGACTCAGGTATTGTCTTCTCCCATGTGCTCCTTTTTGTATTTACATAAAACATTTTCCCCAGTATGTCCCAATATCTAACAAATCAAGTTAAAAAAAGAAAGGAACAGAAACAAAATTTTCTTAAAAGGCCTTTATAAATGTATCCCATACATGTGTTTGTACATACATGTAGATTGAACATGAGGTCTATGTAGGTGACTGTACACAACATATGCCAGGGTCGGCACGCTTAGATGGTGGAATTAAATGCCATAGTAATATGAGGAAAAACTCAAATGGAGAAAAGATATTTTATATTTATTTGAGGGACTTTGAGAGGTGAGATTGCACCTGTGACATGATCTTGACATGTTGGTAGTTACGCTGACAAGCTGCTCTACCACGCATGTATGGATATGTGGTTGGCCCTCCTGAGCCTGCTTTGCCAACGACTTGTCTCATTTGTGGCTGGAACTGAAATGATTTAGGCCCCGCCCACTTGATTCAGCCACGCCTATTATTGCATCATCTGCCTGTTTGTCTCGCTGGCTACACCATGGAGTCCAAGACCATCATCCTACACTGACCTCCACCAGAGGATTTTCATGTGATCTGTAAACTGAACTTCCAATTTAACGTGTCAATAAAATTCTGTTAACATTTAGTATAGTTCATGCTGTTTATTTAAAAATATTATTATTTCCCACAAATAACGTATGATATTTAGCAATTATCAGTTAATGTTCTAAGATAACGGGTCAGTTTAATTTGATCAAGGGCAATATCAACGTACTGAGAGCAACAGCTACATTTGGAACGTTGGAACCAATGGAATGTTCTATCAGGTCTATCACCATAGCAACCATAGGAATGGTCTAAGCAGAAGAACCAGGTCAATGGTTGCCATGGTGATAAGATCAACATTGAAACTTTGCACCAAAAAGGAATCATTTTGTTTTCCGTGTATTCTGCGTGACTTTTCAAGCCAGAAATGAAACAGAACCGAAATATCCATTTATGAAATATTACTTTTTACCTTTTTTTTTTTTTTTTATTAAACAAAAATCCATTTCTGTAAGATTAAGCCAGACTTTAAGGGACTTGTCTCATTTGTGGTTGGAACTGAAATGATTTAGACCCCGCCCATCTGATGCAGCCACGCCCACTATTGCATCATCAGCCTCTGTGATGTCATCATAGGAGGTTATATAAAGCAGGTGAAACTCAGACACTTCTCATTGCTCAGCAGAGCAGGCGAGTGAGAAGATGTTAGATACTCTTCTGATAATCGTGGGGTGCCTCTGCACCTTCATGATGCTTTTATCACTTGTTGGATTAGGAAAACGTAGTGGAGGACGAAAGGCAAATGAAGCCGACCTCTACCTAGAGATTATGTTCGCAATCGAACGCACAAACCACACCATGTTCCAGATACAGACCATAACGGGTCAGTTTAATTTGATCAACGTACTGAGAGCAACTGCTACGTTTGGAACGTTGGAACCAATGGAATGTTCTATCAGTTCTATCACCATAGCAACCATAGGAATGGTCTAAGCAGAAGAACCAAGTCAATGGTTGCCACGGTGATAAGATCAACATTGAAACTTTGCACCAAAAAGGAATCATTTTGTTTTCTGTGTATTCTGCGCGACTTTGGAAGCTAGAAATGAAACAGAACCGAAATATCCATTTATGAAATCTTACTTTTTACCTTTTGGAGGTTTTTTTTTAAACAAAAATCCATTTCAGCAAGATTAAGCCGGGCTTTAAGTGACTTACTTAAAATTGAAATTGATGTTTTAGCTAACTGAAGACTATTTAAAATTATGAAGCGTGGCAGTTAACGCCGTGATGACTCCATTAAAAACTATTTCAGCCAATCAAACATTTTCAGGGGGAGTCTTGTTTTTTTCGAGAGGCTCCAACTGTTCCTTGGCCTCCCCTTATAGACTTTTTACGTAAAAAGTGTGTGTGTGTGTAACAGAACATATACACGTCACAAATTGCATGCATTCTTTTTTCCTTTTGCTACATCATACAGCATAATATACAGAATTATGCTTTCATTATTTTGCTACATTGTAGCGGTTAACAGGTGACTCTGTGAAGCCACAATGTTGAACAAATATGATACAAAGGGTCTCAAAGCAACGCATAGCGCATTTTGCTCTTTTAAATCTAATATTATAGAATCATGGAACCTGCCGACAGATCGGCCCCATTCGGCCCCCGTCTACTCGCCCGTTTCTCCTGCTGTAAAGACTCAAACCTTAATCAGTCGTCGGTCTTGTCTTAGATTCAGGAGCCGTATGTCTATCCCATGCATGTTTAATACCCTCACCTTAATAACATCACTCATCCTAGGATAACTTTTCACTTCCAGCATTATAGATATTACCTATTGCTACTTAGACTCAGGTATTGTCTTCTCCCATGTGCTCCTTTTTGTATTTACATAAAACATTTTCCCCAGTGTGTCCCAATATCTAACAAATCAAGTTAAAAAAAGAAAGGAACAGAAACAAAATTTTCTTAAAAGGCCTTTATAAATGTATCCCATACATGTGTTTGTACATACATGTAGATTGAACATGAGGTCTATGTAGGTGACTGTACACAACATATGCCAGGGTCGGCACGCTTAGATGGTGGAATTAAATGCCATAGTAATATGAGGAAAAACTCAAATGGAGAAAAGATATTTTATATTTATTTGAGGGACTTTGAGAGGTGAGATTGCACCTGTGACATGATCTTGACATGTTGGTAGTTACGCTGACAAGCTGCTCTACCACGCATGTATGGATATGTGGTTGGCCCTCCTGAGCCTGCTTTGCCAACGACTTGTCTCATTTGTGGTTGGAACTGAAATGATTTAGGCCCCGCCCACTTGATTCAGCCACGCCTATTATTGCATCATCTGCCTGTTTGTCTCGCTGGCTACACCATGGAGTCCAAGACCATCATCCTACACTGACCTCCACCAGAGGATTTTCATGTGATCTGTAAACTGAACTTCCAATTTAACGTGTCAATAAAATTCTGTTAACATTTAGTATAGTTTATGCTGTTTATTTAAAAATATTATTATTTCCCACAAATAACGTATGATATTTAGCAATTATCAGTTAATGTTCTAAGATAACGGGTCAGTTTAATTTGATCAAGGGCAATATCAACGTACTGAGAGCAACAGCTACATTTGGAACGTTGGAACCAATGGAATGTTCTATCAGGTCTATCACCATAGCAACCATAGGAATGGTCTAAGCAGAAGAACCAGGTCAATGGTTGCCATGGTGATAAGATCAACATTGAAACTTTGCACCAAAAAGGAATCATTTTGTTTTCCGTGTATTCTGCGTGACTTTTCAAGCCAGAAATGAAACAGAACCGAAATATCCATTTATGAAATCTTACTTTTTACCTTTTGGAGGTTTTTTTTTAAACAAAAATCCATTTCAGCAAGATTAAGCCGGGCTTTAAGTGACTTACTTAAAATTGAAATTGATGTTTTAGCTAACTGAAGACTATTTAAAATTATGAAGCGTGGCAGTTAACGCCGTGATGACTCCATTAAAAACTATTTCAGCCAATCAAACATTTTCAGGGGGAGTCTTGTTTTTTTCGAGAGGCTCCAACTGTTCCTTGGCCTCCCCTTATAGACTTTTTACGTAAAAAGTGTGTGTGTGTGTGTGTAACAGAACATATACACTTCACAAATTGCATGCATTCTTTTTTCCTTTTGCTACATCATACAGCATAATATACAGAATTATGCTTTCATTATTTTGCTACATTGTAGCGGTTAACAGGTGACTCTGTGAAGCCACAATGTTGAACAAATATGATACAAAGGGTCTCAAAGCAACGCATAGCGCATTTTGCTCTTTTAAATCTAATATTATAGAATCATGGAACCTGCCGACAGATCGGCCCCATTCGGCCCCCGTCTACTCGCCCGTTTCTCCTGCTGTAAAGACTCAAACCTTAATCAGTCGTTGGTCTTGTCTTAGATTCAGGAGCCGTATGTCTATCCCATGCATGTTTAATACCCTCACCTTAATAACATCACTCATCCTAGGATAACTTTTCACTTCCAGCATTATAGATATTACCTATTGCTACTTAGACTCAGGTATTGTCTTCTCCCATGTGCTCCTTTTTGTATTTACATAAAACATTTTCCCCAGTATGTCCCAATATCTAACAAATCAAGTTAAAAAAAGAAAGGAACAGAAACAAAATTTTCTTAAAAGGCCTTTATAAATGTATGCCATACATGTGTTTGTACATACATGTAGATTGAACATGAGGTCTATGTAGGTGACTGTACACAACATATGCCAGGGTCGGCACGCTTAGATGGTGGAATTAAATGCCATAGTAATATGAGGAAAAACTCAAATGGAGAAAAGATATTTTATATTTATTTGAGGGACTTTGAGAGGTGAGATTGCACCTGTAACATGATCTTGACATGTTGGTAGTTACGCTGACAAGCTGCTCTACCACGTATGTATGGATATGTGGTTGGCCCTCCTGAGCCTGCTTTGCCAACGACTTGTCTCATTTGTGGTTGGAACTGAAATGATTTAGGCCCCGCCCACTTGATTCAGCCACGCCTATTATTGCATCATCTGCCTGTTTGTCTCGCTGGCTACACCATGGAGTCCAAGACCATCATCCTACACTGACCTCCACCAGAGGATTTTCATGTTATCTGTAAACTGAACTTCCAATTTAACATGTCAATAAAATTCTGTTAACATTTAGTATAGTTCATGCTGTTTATTTAAAAATATTATTATTTCCCACAAATAACGTATGATATTTAGCAATTATCAGTTAATGTTCTAAGATAACGGGTCAGTTGATCAAGGGCAATATCAACGTACTGAGAGCAACAGCTACATTTGGAACGTTGGAACCAATGGAATGTTCTATCAGGTCTATCACCATAGCAACCATAGGAATGGTCTAAGCAGAAGAACCAGGTCAATGGTTGCCATGGTGATAAGATCAACATTGAAACTGTGCACCAAAAAGGAATCATTTTGTTTTCCGTGTATTCTGCGCGACTTTTCAAGCCAGAAATGAAACAGAACCGAAATATCCATTTATGAAATATTACTTTTTACCTTTTGTTTTTTTTTTATTAAACAAAAATCAATTTCTGTAAGATTAAGCCAGGCTTTAAGGGACTTGTCTCATTTGTGGTTGGAACTGAAATGATTTAGACCCCGCCCACTTGATGCAGCCACGCCCACTATTGCATCATCAGCCTCTGTGATGTCATCATAGGAGGTTATATAAAGCAGGTGAAACTCAGACACTTCTCATTGCTCAGCAGAGCAGGCGAGTGGGAAGATGTTAGATACTCTTCTGATAATCGTGGGGTGCCTCTGCACCTTCATGATGCTTTTATTACTTGTTGGATTAGGAAAACGTAGTGGAGGACGAAAGGCAAATGAAGCCGACCTCTACCTAGAGATTATGTTCGCAATCGAACGCACAAACCACACCATGTTCCAGATACAGACCATAACGGGTCAGTTTAATTTGATCAACGTACTGAGAGCAACTGCTACGTTTGGAACGTTGGAACCAATGGAATGTTCTATCAGTTCTATCACCATAGCAACCATAGGAATGGTCTAAGCAGAAGAACCAAGTCAATGGTTGCCACGGTGATAAGATCAACATTGAAACTTTGCACCAAAAAGGAATCATTTTGTTTTCTGTGTATTCTGCGCGACTTTGGAAGCTAGAAATGAAACAGAACCGAAATATCCATTTATGAAATCTTACTTTTTACCTTTTGGAGGTTTTTTTTTAAACAAAAATCCATTTCAGCAAGATTAAGCCGGGCTTTAAGTTACTTACTTAAAATTGAAATTGATGTTTTAGCTAACTGAAGACTATTTAAAATTATGAAGCGTGGCAGTTAACGCCGTGATGACTCCATTAAAAACTATTTCAGCCAATCAAACAGTTTCAGTGGGAGTCTTGTTTTTTTCGAGAGGCTCCAACCGTTCCTTGGCCTCCCCTTATAGACTTTTTACGTAAAAAGTGTGAGTGTGTGTGTGTGTGTGTGTGTGTGTAACAGAACATATACATGTCACAAATTGCATGCATTCTTTTTTCCTTTTGCTACATCATACAGCATAATATACAGAATTATGCTTTCATTATTTTGCTACATTGTAGCGGTTAACAGGTGACTCTGTGAAGCCACAATGTTGAACAAATATGATACAAAGGGTCTCAAAGCAACGCATAGCGCATTTTGCTCTTTTAAATCTAATATTATAGAATCATGGAACCTGCCGACAGATCGGCCCCATTCGGCCCCCGTCTACTCGCCCGTTTCTCCTGCTGTAAAGACTCAAACCTTAATCAGTCGTTGGTCTTGTCTTAGATTCAGGAGCCGTATGTCTATCCCATGCATGTTTAATACCCTCACCTTAATAACATCACTCATCCTAGGATAACTTTTCACTTCCAGCATTATAGATATTACCTATTGCTACTTAGACTCAGGTATTGTCTTCTCCCATGTGCTCCTTTTTGTATTTACATAAAACATTTTCCCCAGTATGTCCCAATATCTAACAAATCAAGTTAAAAAAAGAAAGGAACAGAAACAAAATTTTCTTAAAAGGCCTTTATAAATGTATCCCATACATGTGTTTGTACATACATGTAGATTGAACATGAGGTCTATGTAGGTGACTGTACACAACATATGCCAGGGTCGGCACGCTTAGATGGTGGAATTAAATGCCATAGTAATATGAGGAAAAACTCAAATGGAGAAAAGATATTTTATATTTATTTGAGGGACTTTGAGAGGTGAGATTGCACCTGTGACATGATCTTGACATGTTGGTAGTTACGCTGACAAGCTGCTCTACCATGCATGTATGGATATGTGGTTGGCCCTCCTGAGCCTGCTTTGCCAACGACTTGTCTCATTTGTGGTTGGAACTGAAATGATTTAGGCCCCGCCCACTTGATTCAGCCACGCCTATTATTGCATCATCTGCCTGTTTGTCTCGCTGGCTACACCATGGAGTCCAAGACCATCATCCTACACTGACCTCCACCAGAGGATTTTCATGTGATCTGTAAACTGAACTTCCAATTTAACGTGTCAATAAAATTCTGTTAACATTTAGTATAGTTCATGCTGTTTATTTAAAAATATTATTATTTCCCACAAATAACGTATGATATTTAGCAATTATCAGTTAATGTTCTAAGATAACGGGTCAGTTTAATTTGATCAAGGGCAATATCAACGTACTGAGAGCAACAGCTACATTTGGAACGTTGGAACCAATGGAATGTTCTATCAGGTCTATCACCATAGCAACCATAGGAATGGTCTAAGCAGAAGAACCAGGTCAATGGTTGCCATGGTGAGAAGATCAACATTGAATCTTTGCACCAAAAAGGAATCATTTTGTTTTCCGTGTATTCTGCGTGACTTTTCAAGCCAGAAATGAAACAGAACCGAAATATCCATTTATGAAATATTACTTTTTACCCTTTTTTTTTTTAATAAACAAAAATCCATTTCTGTAAGATTAAGCCAGACTTTAAGGGACTTGTCTCATTTGTGGTTGGAACTGAAATGATTTAGACCCCGCCCATCTGATGCAGCCACGCCCACTATTGCATCATCAGCCTCTGTGATGTCATCATAGGAGGTTACATAAAGCAGGTGAAACTCAGACACTTCTCATTGCTCAGCAGAGCAGGCGAGTGAGAAGATGTTAGATACTCTTCTGATAATCGTGGGGTGCCTCTGCACCTTCATGATGCTTTTATTACTTGTTGGATTAGGAAAACGTAGTGGAGGACGAAAGGCAAATGAAGCCGACCTCTACCTAGAGATTATGTTCGCAATCGAACGCACAAACCACACCATGTTCCAGATACAGACCATAACGGGTCAGTTTAATTTGATCAACGTACTGAGAGCAACTGCTACGTTTGGAACGTTGGAACCAATGGAATGTTCTATCAGTTCTATCACCATAGCAACCATAGGAATGGTCTAAGCAGAAGAACCAAGTCAATGGTTGCCACGGTGATAAGATCAACATTGAAACTTTGCACCAAAAAGGAATCATTTTGTTTTCTGTGTATTCTGCGCGACTTTGGAAGCTAGAAATGAAACAGAACCGAAATATCCATTTATGAAATCTTACTTTTTACCTTTTGGAGGTTTTTTTTTAAACAAAAATCCATTTCAGCAAGATTAAGCCGGGCTTTAAGTGACTTACTTAAAATTGAAATTGATGTTTTAGCTAACTGAAGACTATTTAAAATTATGAAGCGTGGCAGTTAACGCCGTGATGACTCCATTAAAAACTATTTCAGCCAATCAAACATTTTCAGGGGGAGTCTTGTTTTTTTCGAGAGGCTCCAACCGTTCCTTGGCCTCCCCTTATAGACTTTTTACGTAAAAAGTGTGTGTGTGTGTGTGTAACAGAACATATACACGTCACAAATTGCATGCATTCTTTTTTCCTTTTGCTACATCATACAGCATAATATACAGAATTATGCTTTCATTATTTTGCTACATTGTAGCGGTTAACAGGTGACTCTGTGAAGCCACAATGTTGAACAAATATGATACAAAGGGTCTCAAAGCAACGCATAGCGCATTTTGCTCTTTTAAATCTAATATTATAGAATCATGGAACCTGCCGACAGATCGGCCCCATTCGGCCCCCGTCTACTCGCCCGTTTCTCCTGCTGTAAAGACTCAAACCTTAATCAGTCGTTGGTCTTGTCTTAGATTCAGGAGCCGTATGTCTATCCCATGCATGTTTAATACCCTCACCTTAATAACATCACTCATCCTAGGATAACTTTTCACTTCCAGCATTATAGATATTACCTATTGCTACTTAGACTCAGGTATTGTCTTCTCCCATGTGCTCCTTTTTGTATTTACATAAAACATTTTCCCCAGTATGTCCCAATATCTAACAAATCAAGTTAAAAAAAGAAAGGAACAGAAACAAAATTTTCTTAAAAGGCCTTTATAAATGTATCCCATACATGTGTTTGTACATACATGTAGATTGAACATGAGGTCTATGTAGGTGACTGTACACAACATATGCCAGGGTCGGCAGGCTTAGATGGTGGAATTAAATGCCATAGTAATATGAGGAAAAACTCAAATGGAGAAAAGATATTTTATATTTATTTGAGGGACTTTGAGAGGTGAGATTGCACCTGTGACATGATCTTGACATGTTGGTAGTTACGCTGACAAGCTGCTCTACCATGCATGTATGGATATGTGGTTGGCCCTCCTGAGCCTGCTTTGCCAACGACTTGTCTCATTTGTGGTTGGAACTGAAATGATTTAGGCCCCGCCCACTTGATTCAGCCACGCCTATTATTGCATCATCTGCCTGTTTGTCTCGCTGGCTACACCATGGAGTCCAAGACCATCATCCTACACTGACCTCCACCAGAGGATTTTCATGTGATCTGTAAACTGAACTTCCAATTTAACGTGTCAATAAAATTCTGTTAACATTTAGTATAGTTCATGCTGTTTATTTAAAAATATTATTATTTCCCACAAATAACGTATGATATTTAGCAATTATCAGTTAATGTTCTAAGATAACGGGTCAGTTTAATTTGATCAAGGGCAATATCAACGTACTGAGAGCAACAGCTACATTTGGAACGTTGGAACCAATGGAATGTTCTATCAGGTCTATCACCATAGCAACCATAGGAATGGTCTAAGCAGAAGAACCAGGTCAATGGTTGCCATGGTGATAAGATCAACATTGAAACTTTGCACCAAAAAGGAATCATTTTGTTTTCCGTGTATTCTGCGTGACTTTTCAAGCCAGAAATGAAACAGAACCGAAATATCCATTTATGAAATATTACTTTTTACCTTTTTTTTTTTTTTTTTTTATTATTAAACAAAAATCCATTTCTGTAAGATTAAGCCAGACTTTAAGGGACTTGTCTCATTTGTGGTTGGAACTGAAATGATTTAGACCCCGCCCATCTGATGCAGCCACGCCCACTATTGCATCATCAGCCTCTGTGATGTCATCATAGGAGGTTACATAAAGCAGGTGAAACTCAGACACTTCTCATTGCTCAGCAGAGCAGGCGAGTGAGAAGATGTTAGATACTCTTCTGATAATCGTGGGGTGCCTCTGCACCTTCATGATGCTTTTATCACTTGTTGGATTAGGAAAACGTAGTGGAGGACGAAAGGCAAATGAAGCCGACCTCTACCTAGAGATTATGTTCGCAATCGAACGCACAAACCACACCATGTTCCAGATACAGACCATAACGGGTCAGTTTAATTTGATCAACGTACTGAGAGCAACTGCTACGTTTGGAACGTTGGAACCAATGGAATGTTCTATCAGTTCTATCACCATAGCAACCATAGGAATGGTCTAAGCAGAAGAACCAAGTCAATGGTTGCCACGGTGATAAGATCAACATTGAAACTTTGCACCAAAAAGGAATCATTTTGTTTTCTGTGTATTCTGCGCGACTTTGGAAGCTAGAAATGAAACAGAACCGAAATATCCATTTATGAAATCTTACTTTTTACCTTTTGGAGGTTTTTTTTTAAACAAAAATCCATTTCAGCAAGATTAAGCCGGGCTTTAAGTGACTTACTTAAAATTGAAATTGATGTTTTAGCTAACTGAAGACTATTTAAAATTATGAAGCGTGGCAGTTAACGCCGTGATGACTCCATTAAAAACTATTTCAGCCAATCAAACATTTTCAGGGGGAGTCTTGTTTTTTTCGAGAGGCTCCAACCGTTCCTTGGCCTCCCCTTATAGACTTTTTACGTAAAAAGTGTGTGTGTGTGTGTGTGTAACAGAACATATACACGTCACAAATTGCATGCATTCTTTTTTCCTTTTGCTACATCATACAGCATAATATACAGAATTATGCTTTCATTATTTTGCTACATTGTAGCGGTTAACAGGTGACTCTGTGAAGCCACAATGTTGAACAAATATGATACAAAGGGTCTCAAAGCAACGCATAGCGCATTTTGCTCTTTTAAATCTAATATTATAGAATCATGGAACCTGCCGACAGATCGGCCCCATTCGGCCCCCGTCTACTCGCCCGTTTCTCCTGCTGTAAAGACTCAAACCTTAATCAGTCGTCGGTCTTGTCTTAGATTCAGGAGCCGTATGTCTATCCCATGCATGTTTAATACCCTCACCTTAATAACATCACTCATCCTAGGATAACTTTTCACTTCCAGCATTATAGATATTACCTATTGCTACTTAGACTCAGGTATTGTCTTCTCCCATGTGCTCCTTTTTGTATTTACATAAAACATTTTCCCCAGTATGTCCCAATATCTAACAAATCAAGTTAAAAAAAGAAAGGAACAGAAACAAAATTTTCTTAAAAGGCCTTTATAAATGTATCCCATACATGTGTTTGTACATACATGTAGATTGAACATGAGGTCTATGTAGGTGACTGTACACAACATATGCCAGGGTCGGCACGCTTAGATGGTGGAATTAAATGCCATAGTAATATGAGGAAAAACTCAAATGGAGAAAAGATATTTTATATTTATTTGAGGGACTTTGAGAGGTGAGATTGCACCTGTGACATGATCTTGACATGTTGGTAGTTACGCTGACAAGCTGCTCTACCACGCATGTATGGATATGTGGTTGGCCCTCCTGAGCCTGCTTTGCCAACGACTTGTCTCATTTGTGGTTGGAACTGAAATGATTTAGGCCCCGCCCACTTGATTCAGCCACGCCTATTATTGCATCATCTGCCTGTTTGTCTCGCTGGCTACACCATGGAGTCCAAGACCATCATCCTACACTGACCTCCACCAGAGGATTTTCATGTGATCTGTAAACTGAACTTCCAATTTAACGTGTCAATAAAATTCTGTTAACATTTAGTATAGTTCATGCTGTTTATTTAAAAATATTATTATTTCCCACAAATAACGTATGATATTTAGCAATTATCAGTTAATGTTCTAAGATAACGGGTCAGTTTAATTTGATCAAGGGCAATATCAACGTACTGAGAGCAACAGCTACATTTGGAACGTTGGAACCAATGGAATGTTCTATCAGGTCTATCACCATAGCAACCATAGGAATGGTCTAAGCAGAAGAACCAGGTCAATGGTTGCCATGGTGATAAGATCAACATTGAAACTTTGCACCAAAAAGGAATCATTTTGTTTTCCGTGTATTCTGCGTGACTTTTCAAGCCAGAAATGAAACAGAACCGAAATATCCATTTATGAAATCTTACTTTTTACCTTTTGGAGGTTTTTTTTTAAACAAAAATCCATTTCAGCAAGATTAAGCCGGGCTTTAAGTGACTTACTTAAAATTGAAATTGATGTTTTAGCTAACTGAAGACTATTTAAAATTATGAAGCGTGGCAGTTAACGCCGTGATGACTCCATTAAAAACTATTTCAGCCAATCAAACATTTTCAGTGGGAGTCTTGTTTTTTTCGAGAGGCTCCAACCGTTCCTTGGCCTCCCCTTATAGACTTTTTACGTAAAAAGTGTGTGTGTGTGTGTGTGTGTGTAACAGAACATATACATGTCACAAATTGCATGCATTCTTTTTTCCTTTTGCTACATCATACAGCATAATATACAGAATTATGCTTTCATTATTTTGCTACATTGTAGCGGTTAACAGGTGACTCTGTGAAGCCACAATGTTGAACAAATATGATACAAAGGGTCTCAAAGCAACGCATAGCGCATTTTGCTCTTTTAAATCTAATGTTATAGAATCATGGAACCTGCCGACAGATCGGCCCCATTCGGCCCCCGTCTACTCGCCCGTTTCTCCTGCTGTAAAGACTCAAACCTTAATCAGTCGTTGGTCTTGTCTTAGATTCAGGAGCCGTATGTCTATCCCATGCATGTTTAATACCCTCACCTTAATAACATCACTCATCCTAGGATAAATTTTCACTTCCAGCATTAGAGATATTACCTATTGCTACTTAGACTCAGGTATTGTCTTCTCCCATGTGCTCCTTTTTGTATTTACATAAAACATTTTCCCCAGTATGTCCCAATATCTAACAAATCAAGTTAAAAAAAGAAAGGAACAGAAACAACATTTTCTTAAAAGGCCTTTATAAATGTATCCCATACATGTGTTTGTACATACATGTAGATTGAACATGAGGTCTATGTAGGTGACTGTACACAACATATGCCAGGGTCGGCACGCTTAGATGGTGGAATTAAATGCCATAGTAATATGAGGAAAAACTCAAATGGAGAAAATATATTTTATATTTATTTGAGGGACTTTGAGAGGTGAGATTGCACCTGTGACATGATCTTGACATGTTGGTAGTTACGCTGACAAGCTGCTCTACCACGCATGTATGGATATGTGGTTGGCCCTCCTGAGCCTGCTTTGCCAACGACTTGTCTCATTTGTGGTTGGAACTGAAATGATTTAGGCCCCGCCCACTTGATTCAGCCACGCCTATTATTGCATCATCTGCCTGTTTGTCTCGCTGGCTACACCATGGAGTCCAAGACCATCATCCTACACTGACCTCCACCGGAGGATTTTCATGTTATCTGTAAACTGAACTTCCAATTTAACGTGTCAATAAAATTCTGTTAACATTTAGTATAGTTCATGCTGTTTATTTAAAAATATTATTATTTCCCACAAATAACGTATGATATTTAGCAATTATCAGTTAATGTTCTAAGATAACGGGTCAGTTTAATTGGATCAAGGGCAATATCAACGTACTGAGAGCAACAGCTACATTTGGAACGTTGGAACCAATGGAATGTTCTATCAGGTCTATCACCATAGCAACCATAGGAATGGTCTAAGCAGAAGAACCAGGTCAATGGTTGCCATGGTGATAAGATCAACATTGAAACTTTGCACCAAAAAGGAATCATTTTGTTTTCCGTGTATTCTGCGCGACTTTTCAAGCCAGAAATGAAACAGAACCGAAATATCCATTTATGAAATATTACTTTTTACCTTTTGTTTTTTTTTTATTAAACAAAAATCCATTTCTGTAAGATTAAGCCAGGCTTTAAGGGACTTGTCTCATTTGTGGTTGGAACTGAAATGATTTAGACCCCGCCCACTTGATGCAGCCACGCCCACTATTGCATCATCAGCCTCTGTGATGTCATCATAGGAGGTTATATAAAGCAGGTGAAACTCAGACACTTCTCATTGCTCAGCAGAGCAGGCGAGTGAGAAGATGTTAGATACTCTTCTGATAATCGTGGGGTGCCTCTGCACCTTCATGATGCTTTTATTACTTGTTGGATTAGGAAAACGTAGTGGAGGACGAAAGGCAAATGAAGCCGACCTCTACCTAGAGATTATGTTCGCAATCGAACGCACAAACCACACCATGTTCCAGATACAGACCATAACGGGTCAGTTTAATTTGATCAACGTACTGAGAGCAACTGCTACGTTTGGAACGTTGGAACCAATGGAATGTTCTATCAGTTCTATCACCATAGCAACCATAGGAATGGTCTAAGCAGAAGAACCAAGTCAATGGTTGCCACGGTGATAAGATCAACATTGAAACTTTGCACCAAAAAGGAATCATTTTGTTTTCTGTGTATTCTGCGCGACTTTGGAAGCTAGAAATGAAACAGAACCGAAATATCCATTTATGAAATCTTACTTTTTACCTTTTGGAGGTTTTTTTTTAAACAAAAATCCATTTCAGCAAGATTAAGCCGGGCTTTAAGTGACTTACTTAAAATTGAAATTGATGTTTTAGCTAACTGAAGACTATTTAAAATTATGAAGCGTGGCAGTTAACGCCGTGATGACTCCATTAAAAACTATTTCAGCCAATCAAACATTTTCAGGGGGAGTCTTGTTTTTTTCGAGAGGCTCCAACCGTTCCTTGGCCTCCCCTTATAGACTTTTTACGTAAAAAGTGTGTGTGTGTGTGTGTGTGTGTGTAACAGAACATATACATGTCACAAATTGCATGCATTCTTTTTTCCTTTTGCTACATCATACAGCATAATATACAGAATTATGCTTTCATTATTTTGCTACATTGTAGCGGTTAACAGGTGACTCTGTGAAGCCACAATGTTGAACAAATATGATACAAAGGGTCTCAAAGCAACGCATAGCGCATTTTGCTCTTTTAAATCTAATGTTATAGAATCATGGAACCTGCCGACAGATCGGCCCCATTCGGCCCCCGTCTACTCGCCCGTTTCTCCTGCTGTAAAGACTCAAACCTTAATCAGTCGTTGGTCTTGTCTTAGATTCAGGAGCCGTATGTCTATCCCATGCATGTTTAATACCCTCACCTTAATAACATCACTCATCCTAGGATAAATTTTCACTTCCAGCATTAGAGATATTACCTATTGCTACTTAGACTCAGGTATTGTCTTCTCCCATGTGCTCCTTTTTGTATTTACATAAAACATTTTCCCCAGTATGTCCCAATATCTAACAAATCAAGTTAAAAAAAGAAAGGAACAGAAACAACATTTTCTTAAAAGGCCTTTATAAATGTATCCCATACATGTGTTTGTACATACATGTAGATTGAACATGAGGTCTATGTAGGTGACTGTACACAACATATGCCAGGGTCGGCACGCTTAGATGGTGGAATTAAATGCCATAGTAATATGAGGAAAAACTCAAATGGAGAAAATATATTTTATATTTATTTGAGGGACTTTGAGAGGTGAGATTGCACCTGTGACATGATCTTGACATGTTGGTAGTTACGCTGACAAGCTGCTCTACCACGCATGTATGGATATGTGGTTGGCCCTCCTGAGCCTGCTTTGCCAACGACTTGTCTCATTTGTGGTTGGAACTGAAATGATTTAGGCCCCGCCCACTTGATTCAGCCACGCCTATTATTGCATCATCTGCCTGTTTGTCTCGCTGGCTACACCATGGAGTCCAAGACCATCATCCTACACTGACCTCCACCGGAGGATTTTCATGTTATCTGTAAACTGAACTTCCAATTTAACGTGTCAATAAAATTCTGTTAACATTTAGTATAGTTCATGCTGTTTATTTAAAAATATTATTATTTCCCACAAATAACGTATGATATTTAGCAATTATCAGTTAATGTTCTAAGATAACGGGTCAGTTTAATTGGATCAAGGGCAATATCAACGTACTGAGAGCAACAGCTACATTTGGAACGTTGGAACCAATGGAATGTTCTATCAGGTCTATCACCATAGCAACCATAGGAATGGTCTAAGCAGAAGAACCAGGTCAATGGTTGCCATGGTGATAAGATCAACATTGAAACTTTGCACCAAAAAGGAATCATTTTGTTTTCCGTGTATTCTGCGCGACTTTTCAAGCCAGAAATGAAACAGAACCGAAATATCCATTTATGAAATATTACTTTTTACCTTTTGTTTTTTTTTTATTAAACAAAAATCCATTTCTGTAAGATTAAGCCAGGCTTTAAGGGACTTGTCTCATTTGTGGTTGGAACTGAAATGATTTAGACCCCGCCCACTTGATGCAGCCACGCCCACT
This sequence comes from Spea bombifrons, assembly GCF_027358695.1. Lineage (NCBI taxonomy): Eukaryota > Metazoa > Chordata > Amphibia > Anura > Pelobatidae > Spea > Spea bombifrons. The sequence goes on along the minus strand of NC_071095.1, from coordinate 35,098,855 downwards.
ATTGCATCATCAGCCTCTGTGATGTCATCATAGGAGGTTATATAAAGCAGGTGAAACTCAGACACTTCTCATTGCTCAGCAGAGCAGGCGAGTGAGAAGATGTTAGATACTCCTCTGATAATCGTGGGGTGCCTCTGCACCTTCATGATGCTTTTATTACTTGTTGGATTAGGAAAACGTAGTGGAGGACGAAAGGCAAATGAAGCCGACCTCTACCTAGAGATTATGTTCGCAATCGAACGCACAAACCACACCATGTTCCAGATACAGACCATAACGGGTCAGTTTAATTTGATCAACGTACTGAGAGCAACTGCTACGTTTGGAACGTTGGAACCAATGGAATGTTCTATCAGTTCTATCACCATAGCAACCATAGGAATGGTCTAAGCAGAAGAACCAAGTCAATGGTTGCCACGGTGATAAGATCAACATTGAAACTTTGCACCAAAAAAGAATCATTTTGTTTTCTGTGTATTCTGCGCGACTTTGGAAGCTAGAAATGAAACAGAACCGAAATATCCATTTATGAAATCTTACTTTTTACCTTTTGGAGGTTTTTTTTTAAACAAAAATCCATTTCAGCAAGATTAAGCCGGGCTTTAAGTGACTTACTTAAAATTGAAATTGATGTTTTAGCTAACTGAAGACTATTTAAAATTATGAAGCGTGGCAGTTAACGCCGTGATGACTCCATTAAAAACTATTTCAGCCAATCAAACATTTTCAGTGGGAGTCTTGTTTTTTTCGAGAGGCTCCAACCGTTCCTTGGCCTCCCCTTATAGACTTTTTACGTAAAAAGTGTGTGTGTGTGTGTGTGTGTGTAACAGAACATATACATGTCACAAATTGCATGCATTCTTTTTTCCTTTTGCTACATCATACAGCATAATATACAGAATTATGCTTTCATTATTTTGCTACATTGTAGCGGTTAACAGGTGACTCTGTGAAGCCACAATGTTGAACAAATATGATACAAAGGGTCTCAAAGCAACGCATAGCGCATTTTGCTCTTTTAAATCTAATGTTATAGAATCATGGAACCTGCCGACAGATCGGCCCCATTCGGCCCCCGTCTACTCGCCCGTTTCTCCTGCTGTAAAGACTCAAACCTTAATCAGTCGTTGGTCTTGTCTTAGATTCAGGAGCCGTATGTCTATCCCATGCATGTTTAATACCCTCACCTTAATAACATCACTCATCCTAGGATAAATTTTCACTTCCAGCATTAGAGATATTACCTATTGCTACTTAGACTCAGGTATTGTCTTCTCCCATGTGCTCCTTTTTGTATTTACATAAAACATTTTCCCCAGTATGTCCCAATATCTAACAAATCAAGTTAAAAAAAGAAAGGAACAGAAACAACATTTTCTTAAAAGGCCTTTATAAATGTATCCCATACATGTGTTTGTACATACATGTAGATTGAACATGAGGTCTATGTAGGTGACTGTACACAACATATGCCAGGGTCGGCACGCTTAGATGGTGGAATTAAATGCCATAGTAATATGAGGAAAAACTCAAATGGAGAAAATATATTTTATATTTATTTGAGGGACTTTGAGAGGTGAGATTGCACCTGTGACATGATCTTGACATGTTGGTAGTTACGCTGACAAGCTGCTCTACCACGCATGTATGGATATGTGGTTGGCCCTCCTGAGCCTGCTTTGCCAACGACTTGTCTCATTTGTGGTTGGAACTGAAATGATTTAGGCCCCGCCCACTTGATTCAGCCACGCCTATTATTGCATCATCTGCCTGTTTGTCTCGCTGGCTACACCATGGAGTCCAAGACCATCATCCTACACTGACCTCCACCGGAGGATTTTCATGTTATCTGTAAACTGAACTTCCAATTTAACGTGTCAATAAAATTCTGTTAACATTTAGTATAGTTCATGCTGTTTATTTAAAAATATTATTATTTCCCACAAATAACGTATGATATTTAGCAATTATCAGTTAATGTTCTAAGATAACGGGTCAGTTTAATTGGATCAAGGGCAATATCAACGTACTGAGAGCAACAGCTACATTTGGAACGTTGGAACCAATGGAATGTTCTATCAGGTCTATCACCATAGCAACCATAGGAATGGTCTAAGCAGAAGAACCAGGTCAATGGTTGCCATGGTGATAAGATCAACATTGAAACTTTGCACCAAAAAGGAATCATTTTGTTTTCCGTGTATTCTGCGCGACTTTTCAAGCCAGAAATGAAACAGAACCGAAATATCCATTTATGAAATATTACTTTTTACCTTTTGTTTTTTTTTTATTAAACAAAAATCCATTTCTGTAAGATTAAGCCAGGCTTTAAGGGACTTGTCTCATTTGTGGTTGGAACTGAAATGATTTAGACCCCGCCCACTTGATGCAGCCACGCCCACTATTGCATCATCAGCCTCTGTGATGTCATCATAGGAGGTTATATAAAGCAGGTGAAACTCAGACACTTCTCATTGCTCAGCAGAGCAGGCGAGTGAGAAGATGTTAGATACTCCTCTGATAATCGTGGGGTGCCTCTGCACCTTCATGATGCTTTTATTACTTGTTGGATTAGGAAAACGTAGTGGAGGACGAAAGGCAAATGAAGCCGACCTCTACCTAGAGATTATGTTCGCAATCGAACGCACAAACCACACCATGTTCCAGATACAGACCATAACGGGTCAGTTTAATTTGATCAACGTACTGAGAGCAACTGCTACGTTTGGAACGTTGGAACCAATGGAATGTTCTATCAGTTCTATCACCATAGCAACCATAGGAATGGTCTAAGCAGAAGAACCAAGTCAATGGTTGCCACGGTGATAAGATCAACATTGAAACTTTGCACCAAAAAGGAATCATTTTGTTTTCTGTGTATTCTGCGCGACTTTGGAAGCTAGACATGAAACAGAACCGAAATATCCATTTATGAAATCTTACTTTTTACCTTTTGGAGGTTTTTTTTTAAACAAAAATCCATTTCAGCAAGATTAAGCCGGGCTTTAAGTGACTTACTTAAAATTGAAATTGATGTTTTAGCTAACTGAAGACTATTTAAAATTATGAAGCGTGGCAGTTAACGCCGTGATGACTCCATTAAAAACTATTTCAGCCAATCAAACATTTTCAGGGGGAGTCTTGTTTTTTTCGAGAGGCTCCAACCGTTCCTTGGCCTCCCCTTATAGACTTTTTACGTAAAAAGTGTGTGTGTGTGTGTGTGTGTGTGTAACAGAACATATACATGTCACAAATTGCATGCATTCTTTTTTCCTTTTGCTACATCATACAGCATAATATACAGAATTATGCTTTCATTATTTTGCTACATTGTAGCGGTTAACAGGTGACTCTGTGAAGCCACAATGTTGAACAAATATGATACAAAGGGTCTCAAAGCAACGCATAGCGCATTTTGCTCTTTTAAATCTAATGTTATAGAATCATGGAACCTGCCGACAGATCGGCCCCATTCGGCCCCCGTCTACTCGCCCGTTTCTCCTGCTGTAAAGACTCAAACCTTAATCAGTCGTTGGTCTTGTCTTAGATTCAGGAGCCGTATGTCTATCCCATGCATGTTTAATACCCTCACCTTAATAACATCACTCATCCTAGGATAAATTTTCACTTCCAGCATTAGAGATATTACCTATTGCTACTTAGACTCAGGTATTGTCTTCTCCCATGTGCTCCTTTTTGTATTTACATAAAACATTTTCCCCAGTATGTCCCAATATCTAACAAATCAAGTTAAAAAAAGAAAGGAACAGAAACAACATTTTCTTAAAAGGCCTTTATAAATGTATCCCATACATGTGTTTGTACATACATGTAGATTGAACATGAGGTCTATGTAGGTGACTGTACACAACATATGCCAGGGTCGGCACGCTTAGATGGTGGAATTAAATGCCATAGTAATATGAGGAAAAACTCAAATGGAGAAAATATATTTTATATTTATTTGAGGGACTTTGAGAGGTGAGATTGCACCTGTGACATGATCTTGACATGTTGGTAGTTACGCTGACAAGCTGCTCTACCACGCATGTATGGATATGTGGTTGGCCCTCCTGAGCCTGCTTTGCCAACGACTTGTCTCATTTGTGGTTGGAACTGAAATGATTTAGGCCCCGCCCACTTGATTCAGCCACGCCTATTATTGCATCATCTGCCTGTTTGTCTCGCTGGCTACACCATGGAGTCCAAGACCATCATCCTACACTGACCTCCACCGGAGGATTTTCATGTTATCTGTAAACTGAACTTCCAATTTAACGTGTCAATAAAATTCTGTTAACATTTAGTATAGTTCATGCTGTTTATTTAAAAATATTATTATTTCCCACAAATAACGTATGATATTTAGCAATTATCAGTTAATGTTCTAAGATAACGGGTCAGTTTAATTGGATCAAGGGCAATATCAACGTACTGAGAGCAACAGCTACATTTGGAACGTTGGAACCAATGGAATGTTCTATCAGGTCTATCACCATAGCAACCATAGGAATGGTCTAAGCAGAAGAACCAGGTCAATGGTTGCCATGGTGATAAGATCAACATTGAAACTTTGCACCAAAAAGGAATCATTTTGTTTTCCGTGTATTCTGCGCGACTTTTCAAGCCAGAAATGAAACAGAACCGAAATATCCATTTATGAAATATTACTTTTTACCTTTTGTTTTTTTTTTATTAAACAAAAATCCATTTCTGTAAGATTAAGCCAGGCTTTAAGGGACTTGTCTCATTTGTGGTTGGAACTGAAATGATTTAGACCCCGCCCACTTGATGCAGCCACGCCCACTATTGCATCATCAGCCTCTGTGATGTCATCATAGGAGGTTATATAAAGCAGGTGAAACTCAGACACTTCTCATTGCTCAGCAGAGCAGGCGAGTGAGAAGATGTTAGATACTCTTCTGATAATCGTGGGGTGCCTCTGCACCTTCATGATGCTTTTATTACTTGTTGGATTAGGAAAACGTAGTGGAGGACGAAAGGCAAATGAAGCCGACCTCTACCTAGAGATTATGTTCGCAATCGAACGCACAAACCACACCATGTTCCAGATACAGACCATAACGGGTCAGTTTAATTTGATCAACGTACTGAGAGCAACTGCTACGTTTGGAACGTTGGAACCAATGGAATGTTCTATCAGTTCTATCACCATAGCAACCATAGGAATGGTCTAAGCAGAAGAACCAAGTCAATGGTTGCCACGGTGATAAGATCAACATTGAAACTTTGCACCAAAAAGGAATCATTTTGTTTTCTGTGTATTCTGCGCGACTTTGGAAGCTAGAAATGAAACAGAACCGAAATATCCATTTATGAAATCTTACTTTTTACCTTTTGGAGGTTTTTTTTTAAACAAAAATCCATTTCAGCAAGATTAAGCCGGGCTTTAAGTGACTTACTTAAAATTGAAATTGATGTTTTAGCTAACTGAAGACTATTTAAAATTATGAAGCGTGGCAGTTAACGCCGTGATGACTCCATTAAAAACTATTTCAGCCAATCAAACATTTTCAGGGGGAGTCTTGTTTTTTTCGAGAGGCTCCAACCGTTCCTTGGCCTCCCCTTATAGACTTTTTACGTAAAAAGTGTGTGTGTGTGTGTGTGTGTGTGTAACAGAACATATACATGTCACAAATTGCATGCATTCTTTTTTCCTTTTGCTACATCATACAGCATAATATACAGAATTATGCTTTCATTATTTTGCTACATTGTAGCGGTTAACAGGTGACTCTGTGAAGCCACAATGTTGAACAAATATGATACAAAGGGTCTCAAAGCAACGCATAGCGCATTTTGCTCTTTTAAATCTAATGTTATAGAATCATGGAACCTGCCGACAGATCGGCCCCATTCGGCCCCCGTCTACTCGCCCGTTTCTCCTGCTGTAAAGACTCAAACCTTAATCAGTCGTTGGTCTTGTCTTAGATTCAGGAGCCGTATGTCTATCCCATGCATGTTTAATACCCTCACCTTAATAACATCACTCATCCTAGGATAAATTTTCACTTCCAGCATTATAGATATTACCTATTGCTACTTAGACTCAGGTATTGTCTTCTCCCATGTGCTCCTTTTTGTATTTACATAAAACATTTTCCCCAGTATGTCCCAATATCTAACAAATCAAGTTAAAAAAAGAAAGGAACAGAAACAACATTTTCTTAAAAGGCCTTTATAAATGTATCCCATACATGTGTTTGTACATACATGTAGATTGAACATGAGGTCTATGTAGGTGACTGTACACAACATATGCCAGGGTCGGCACGCTTAGATGGTGGAATTAAATGCCATAGTAATATGAGGAAAAACTCAAATGGAGAAAATATATTTTATATTTATTTGAGGGACTTTGAGAGGTGAGATTGCACCTGTGACATGATCTTGACATGTTGGTAGTTACGCTGACAAGCTGCTCTACCACGCATGTATGGATATGTGGTTGGCCCTCCTGAGCCTGCTTTGCCAACGACTTGTCTCATTTGTGGTTGGAACTGAAATGATTTAGGCCCCGCCCACTTGATTCAGCCACGCCTATTATTGCATCATCTGCCTGTTTGTCTCGCTGGCTACACCATGGAGTCCAAGACCATCATCCTACACTGACCTCCACCGGAGGATTTTCATGTTATCTGTAAACTGAACTTCCAATTTAACGTGTCAATAAAATTCTGTTAACATTTAGTATAGTTCATGCTGTTTATTTAAAAATATTATTATTTCCCACAAATAACGTATGATATTTAGCAATTATCAGTTAATGTTCTAAGATAACGGGTCAGTTTAATTGGATCAAGGGCAATATCAACGTACTGAGAGCAACAGCTACATTTGGAACGTTGGAACCAATGGAATGTTCTATCAGGTCTATCACCATAGCAACCATAGGAATGGTCTAAGCAGAAGAACCAGGTCAATGGTTGCCATGGTGATAAGATCAACATTGAAACTTTGCACCAAAAAGGAATCATTTTGTTTTCCGTGTATTCTGCGCGACTTTTCAAGCCAGAAATGAAACAGAACCGAAATATCCATTTATGAAATATTACTTTTTACCTTTTGTTTTTTTTTTATTAAACAAAAATCCATTTCTGTAAGATTAAGCCAGGCTTTAAGGGACTTGTCTCATTTGTCGTTGGAACTGAAATGATTTAGACCCCGCCCACTTGATGCAGCCACGCCCACTATTGCATCATCAGCCTCTGTGATGTCATCATAGGAGGTTATATAAAGCAGGTGAAACTCAGACACTTCTCATTGCTCAGCAGAGCAGGCGAGTGAGAAGATGTTAGATACTCTTCTGATAATCGTGGGGTGCCTCTGCACCTTCATGATGCTTTTATTACTTGTTGGATTAGGAAAACGTAGTGGAGGACGAAAGGCAAATGAAGCCGACCTCTACCTAGAGATTATGTTCGCAATCGAACGCACAAACCACACCATGTTCCAGATACAGACCATAACGGGTCAGTTTAATTTGATCAACGTACTGAGAGCAACTGCTACGTTTGGAACGTTGGAACCAATGGAATGTTCTATCAGTTCTATCACCATAGCAACCATAGGAATGGTCTAAGCAGAAGAACCAAGTCAATGGTTGCCACGGTGATAAGATCAACATTGAAACTTTGCACCAAAAAGGAATCATTTTGTTTTCTGTGTATTCTGCGCGACTTTGGAAGCTAGAAATGAAACAGAACCGAAATATCCATTTATGAAATCTTACTTTTTACCTTTTGGAGGTTTTTTTTTAAACAAAAATCCATTTCAGCAAGATTAAGCCGGGCTTTAAGTGACTTACTTAAAATTGAAATTGATGTTTTAGCTAACTGAAGACTATTTAAAATTATGAAGCGTGGCAGTTAACGCCGTGATGACTCCATTAAAAACTATTTCAGCCAATCAAACATTTTCAGGGGGAGTCTTGTTTTTTTCGAGAGGCTCCAACCGTTCCTTGGCCTCCCCTTATAGACTTTTTACGTAAAAAGTGTGTGTGTGTGTGTGTGTGTGTGTAACAGAACATATACATGTCACAAATTGCATGCATTCTTTTTTCCTTTTGCTACATCATACAGCATAATATACAGAATTATGCTTTCATTATTTTGCTACATTGTAGCGGTTAACAGGTGACTCTGTGAAGCCACAATGTTGAACAAATATGATACAAAGGGTCTCAAAGCAACGCATAGCGCATTTTGCTCTTTTAAATCTAATGTTATAGAATCATGGAACCTGCCGACAGATCGGCCCCATTCGGCCCCCGTCTACTCGCCCGTTTCTCCTGCTGTAAAGACTCAAACCTTAATCAGTCGTTGGTCTTGTCTTAGATTCAGGAGCCGTATGTCTATCCCATGCATGTTTAATACCCTCACCTTAATAACATCACTCATCCTAGGATAAATTTTCACTTCCAGCATTATAGATATTACCTATTGCTACTTAGACTCAGGTATTGTCTTCTCCCATGTGCTCCTTTTTGTATTTACATAAAACATTTTCCCCAGTATGTCCCAATATCTAACAAATCAAGTTAAAAAAAGAAAGGAACAGAAACAACATTTTCTTAAAAGGCCTTTATAAATGTATCCCATACATGTGTTTGTACATACATGTAGATTGAACATGAGGTCTATGTAGGTGACTGTACACAACATATGCCAGGGTCGGCACGCTTAGATGGTGGAATTAAATGCCATAGTAATATGAGGAAAAACTCAAATGGAGAAAATATATTTTATATTTATTTGAGGGACTTTGAGAGGTGAGATTGCACCTGTGACATGATCTTGACATGTTGGTAGTTACGCTGACAAGCTGCTCTACCACGCATGTATGGATATGTGGTTGGCCCTCCTGAGCCTGCTTTGCCAACGACTTGTCTCATTTGTGGTTGGAACTGAAATGATTTAGGCCCCGCCCACTTGATTCAGCCACGCCTATTATTGCATCATCTGCCTGTTTGTCTCGCTGGCTACACCATGGAGTCCAAGACCATCATCCTACACTGACCTCCACCGGAGGATTTTCATGTTATCTGTAAACTGAACTTCCAATTTAACGTGTCAATAAAATTCTGTTAACATTTAGTATAGTTCATGCTGTTTATTTAAAAATATTATTATTTCCCACAAATAACGTATGATATTTAGCAATTATCAGTTAATGTTCTAAGATAACGGGTCAGTTTAATTGGATCAAGGGCAATATCAACGTACTGAGAGCAACAGCTACATTTGGAACGTTGGAACCAATGGAATGTTCTATCAGGTCTATCACCATAGCAACCATAGGAATGGTCTAAGCAGAAGAACCAGGTCAATGGTTGCCATGGTGATAAGATCAACATTGAAACTTTGCACCAAAAAGGAATCATTTTGTTTTCCGTGTATTCTGCGCGACTTTTCAAGCCAGAAATGAAACAGAACCGAAATATCCATTTATGAAATATTACTTTTTACCTTTTGTTTTTTTTTTATTAAACAAAAATCCATTTCTGTAAGATTAAGCCAGGCTTTAAGGGACTTGTCTCATTTGTGGTTGGAACTGAAATGATTTAGACCCCGCCCACTTGATGCAGCCACGCCCACTATTGCATCATCAGCCTCTGTGATGTCATCATAGGAGGTTATATAAAGCAGGTGAAACTCAGACACTTCTCATTGCTCAGCAGAGCAGGCGAGTGAGAAGATGTTAGATACTCTTCTGATAATCGTGGGGTGCCTCTGCACCTTCATGATGCTTTTATTACTTGTTGGATTAGGAAAACGTAGTGGAGGACGAAAGGCAAATGAAGCCGACCTCTACCTAGAGATTATGTTCGCAATCGAACGCACAAACCACACCATGTTCCAGATACAGACCATAACGGGTCAGTTTAATTTGATCAACGTACTGAGAGCAACTGCTACGTTTGGAACGTTGGAACCAATGGAATGTTCTATCAGTTCTATCACCATAGCAACCATAGGAATGGTCTAAGCAGAAGAACCAAGTCAATGGTTGCCACGGTGATAAGATCAACATTGAAACTTTGCACCAAAAAGGAATCATTTTGTTTTCTGTGTATTCTGCGCGACTTTGGAAGCTAGAAATGAAACAGAACCGAAATATCCATTTATGAAATCTTACTTTTTACCTTTTGGAGGTTTTTTTTTAAACAAAAATCCATTTCAGCAAGATTAAGCCGGGCTTTAAGTGACTTACTTAAAATTGAAATTGATGTTTTAGCTAACTGAAGACTATTTAAAATTATGAAGCGTGGCAGTTAACGCCGTGATGACTCCATTAAAAACTATTTCAGCCAATCAAACATTTTCAGGGGGAGTCTTGTTTTTTTCGAGAGGCTCCAACCGTTCCTTGGCCTCCCCTTATAGACTTTTTACGTAAAAAGTGTGTGTGTGTGTGTGTGTGTGTGTAACAGAACATATACATGTCACAAATTGCATGCATTCTTTTTTCCTTTTGCTACATCATACAGCATAATATACAGAATTATGCTTTCATTATTTTGCTACATTGTAGCGGTTAACAGGTGACTCTGTGAAGCCACAATGTTGAACAAATATGATACAAAGGGTCTCAAAGCAACGCATAGCGCATTTTGCTCTTTTAAATCTAATGTTATAGAATCATGGAACCTGCCGACAGATCGGCCCCATTCGGCCCCCGTCTACTCGCCCGTTTCTCCTGCTGTAAAGACTCAAACCTTAATCAGTCGTTGGTCTTGTCTTAGATTCAGGAGCCGTATGTCTATCCCATGCATGTTTAATACCCTCACCTTAATAACATCACTCATCCTAGGATAAATTTTCACTTCCAGCATTAGAGATATTACCTATTGCTACTTAGACTCAGGTATTTTCTTCTCCCATGTGCTCCTTTTTGTATTTACATAAAACATTTTCCCCAGTATGTCCCAATATCTAACAAATCAAGTTAAAAAAAGAAAGGAACAGAAACAACATTTTCTTAAAAGGCCTTTATAAATGTATCCCATACATGTGTTTGTACATACATGTAGATTGAACATGAGGTCTATGTAGGTGACTGTACACAACATATGCCAGGGTCGGCACGCTTAGATGGTGGAATTAAATGCCATAGTAATATGAGGAAAAACTCAAATGGAGAAAATATATTTTATATTTATTTGAGGGACTTTGAGAGGTGAGATTGCACCTGTGACATGATCTTGACATGTTGGTAGTTACGCTGACAAGCTGCTCTACCACGCATGTATGGATATGTGGTTGGCCCTCCTGAGCCTGCTTTGCCAACGACTTGTCTCATTTGTGGTTGGAACTGAAATGATTTAGGCCCGCCCACTTGATTCAGCCACGCCTATTATTGCATCATCTGCCTGTTTGTCTCGCTGGCTACACCATGGAGTCCAAGACCATCATCCTACACTGACCTCCACCGGAGGATTTTCATGTTATCTGTAAACTGAACTTCCAATTTAACGTGTCAATAAAATTCTGTTAACATTTAGTATAGTTCATGCTGTTTATTTAAAAATATTATTATTTCCCACAAATAACGTATGATATTTAGCAATTATCAGTTAATGTTCTAAGATAACGGGTCAGTTTAATTGGATCAAGGGCAATATCAACGTACTGAGAGCAACAGCTACATTTGGAACGTTGGAACCAATGGAATGTTCTATCAGGTCTATCACCATAGCAACCATAGGAATGGTCTAAGCAGAAGAACCAGGTCAATGGTTGCCATGGTGATAAGATCAACATTGAAACTTTGCACCAAAAAGGAATCATTTTGTTTTCCGTGTATTCTGCGCGACTTTTCAAGCCAGAAATGAAACAGAACCGAAATATCCATTTATGAAATATTACTTTTTACCTTTTGTTTTTTTTTTATTAAACAAAAATCCATTTCTGTAAGATTAAGCCAGGCTTTAAGGGACTTGTCTCATTTGTGGTTGGAACTGAAATGATTTAGACCCCGCCCACTTGATGCAGCCACGCCCACTATTGCATCATCAGCCTCTGTGATGTCATCATAGGAGGTTATATAAAGCAGGTGAAACTCAGACACTTCTCATTGCTCAGCAGAGCAGGCGAGTGAGAAGATGTTAGATACTCTTCTGATAATCGTGGGGTGCCTCTGCACCTTCATGATGCTTTTATTACTTGTTGGATTAGGAAAACGTAGTGGAGGACGAAAGGCAAATGAAGCCGACCTCTACCTAGAGATTATGTTCGCAATCGAACGCACAAACCACACCATGTTCCAGATACAGACCATAACGGGTCAGTTTAATTTGATCAACGTACTGAGAGCAACTGCTACGTTTGGAACGTTGGAACCAATGGAATGTTCTATCAGTTCTATCACCATAGCAACCATAGGAATGGTCTAAGCAGAAGAACCAAGTCAATGGTTGCCACGGTGATAAGATCAACATTGAAACTTTGCACCAAAAAAGAATCATTTTGTTTTCTGTGTATTCTGCGCGACTTTGGAAGCTAGAAATGAAACAGAACCGAAATATCCATTTATGAAATCTTACTTTTTACCTTTTGGAGGTTTATTTTTAAACAAAAATCCATTTCAGCAAGATTAAGCCGGGCTTTAAGTGACTTACTTAAAATTGAAATTGATGTTTTAGCTAACTGAAGACTATTTAAAATTATGAAGCGTGGCAGTTAACGCCGTGATGACTCCATTAAAAACTATTTCAGCCAATCAAACATTTTCAGTGGGAGTCTTGTTTTTTTCGAGAGGCTCCAACCGTTCCTTGGCCTCCCCTTATAGACTTTTTACGTAAAAAGTGTGTGTGTGTGTGTGTGTGTGTAACAGAACATATACATGTCACAAATTGCATGCATTCTTTTTTCCTTTTGCTACATCATACAGCATAATATACAGAATTATGCTTTCATTATTTTGCTACATTGTAGCGGTTAACAGGTGACTCTGTGAAGCCACAATGTTGAACAAATATGATACAAAGGGTCTCAAAGCAACGCATAGCGCATTTTGCTCTTTTAAATCTAATGTTATAGAATCATGGAACCTGCCGACAGATCGGCCCCATTCGGCCCCCGTCTACTCGCCCGTTTCTCCTGCTGTAAAGACTCAAACCTTAATCAGTCGTTGGTCTTGTCTTAGATTCAGGAGCCGTATGTCTATCCCATGCATGTTTAATACCCTCACCTTAATAACATCACTCATCCTAGGATAAATTTTCACTTCCAGCATTAGAGATATTACCTATTGCTACTTAGACTCAGGTATTGTCTTCTCCCATGTGCTCCTTTTTGTATTTACATAAAACATTTTCCCCAGTATGTCCCAATATCTAACAAATCAAGTTAAAAAAAGAAAGGAACAGAAACAACATTTTCTTAAAAGGCCTTTATAAATGTATCCCATACATGTGTTTGTACATACATGTAGATTGAACATGAGGTCTATGTAGGTGACTGTACACAACATATGCCAGGGTCGGCACGCTTAGATGGTGGAATTAAATGCCATAGTAATATGAGGAAAAACTCAAATGGAGAAAATATATTTTATATTTATTTGAGGGACTTTGAGAGGTGAGATTGCACCTGTGACATGATCTTGACATGTTGGTAGTTACGCTGACAAGCTGCTCTACCACGCATGTATGGATATGTGGTTGGCCCTCCTGAGCCTGCTTTGCCAACGACTTGTCTCATTTGTGGTTGGAACTGAAATGATTTAGGCCCCGCCCACTTGATTCAGCCACGCCTATTATTGCATCATCTGCCTGTTTGTCTCGCTGGCTACACCATGGAGTCCAAGACCATCATCCTACACTGACCTCCACCGGAGGATTTTCATGTTATCTGTAAACTGAACTTCCAATTTAACGTGTCAATAAAATTCTGTTAACATTTAGTATAGTTCATGCTGTTTATTTAAAAATATTATTATTTCCCACAAATAACGTATGATATTTAGCAATTATCAGTTAATGTTCTAAGATAACGGGTCAGTTTAATTGGATCAAGGGCAATATCAACGTACTGAGAGCAACAGCTACATTTGGAACGTTGGAACCAATGGAATGTTCTATCAGGTCTATCACCATAGCAACCATAGGAATGGTCTAAGCAGAAGAACCAGGTCAATGGTTGCCATGGTGATAAGATCAACATTGAAACTTTGCACCAAAAAGGAATCATTTTGTTTTCCGTGTATTCTGCGCGACTTTTCAAGCCAGAAATGAAACAGAACCGAAATATCCATTTATGAAATATTACTTTTTACCTTTTGTTTTTTTTTTATTAAACAAAAATCCATTTCTGTAAGATTAAGCCAGGCTTTAAGGGACTTGTCTCATTTGTGGTTGGAACTGAAATGATTTAGACCCCGCCCACTTGATGCAGCCACGCCCACTATTGCATCATCAGCCTCTGTGATGTCATCATAGGAGGTTATATAAAGCAGGTGAAACTCAGACACTTCTCATTGCTCAGCAGAGCAGGCGAGTGAGAAGATGTTAGATACTCTTCTGATAATCGTGGGGTGCCTCTGCACCTTCATGATGCTTTTATTACTTGTTGGATTAGGAAAACGTAGTGGAGGACGAAAGGCAAATGAAGCCGACCTCTACCTAGAGATTATGTTCGCAATCGAACGCACAAACCACACCATGTTCCAGATACAGACCATAACGGGTCAGTTTAATTTGATCAACGTACTGAGAGCAACTGCTACGTTTGGAACGTTGGAACCAATGGAATGTTCTATCAGTTCTATCACCATAGCAACCATAGGAATGGTCTAAGCAGAAGAACCAAGTCAATGGTTGCCACGGTGATAAGATCAACATTGAAACTTTGCACCAAAAAGGAATCATTTTGTTTTCTGTGTATTCTGCGCGACTTTGGAAGCTAGAAATGAAACAGAACCGAAATATCCATTTATGAAATCTTACTTTTTACCTTTTGGAGGTTTTTTTTTAAACAAAAATCCATTTCAGCAAGATTAAGCCGGGCTTTAAGTGACTTACTTAAAATTGAAATTGATGTTTTAGCTAACTGAAGACTATTTAAAATTATGAAGCGTGGCAGTTAACGCCGTGATGACTCCATTAAAAACTATTTCAGCCAATCAAACATTTTCAGGGGGAGTCTTGTTTTTTTCGAGAGGCTCCAACCGTTCCTTGGCCTCCCCTTATAGACTTTTTACGTAAAAAGTGTGTGTGTGTGTGTGTGTGTGTGTGTGTAACAGAACATATACATGTCACAAATTGCATGCATTCTTTTTTCCTTTTGCTACATCATACAGCATAATATACAGAATTATGCTTTCATTATTTTGCTACATTGTAGCGGTTAACAGGTGACTCTGTGAAGCCACAATGTTGAACAAATATGATACAAAGGGTCTCAAAGCAACGCATAGCGCATTTTGCTCTTTTAAATCTAATGTTATAGAATCATGGAACCTGCCGACAGATCGGCCCCATTCGGCCCCCGTCTACTCGCCCGTTTCTCCTGCTGTAAAGACTCAAACCTTAATCAGTCGTTGGTCTTGTCTTAGATTCAGGAGCCGTATGTCTATCCCATGCATGTTTAATACCCTCACCTTAATAACATCACTCATCCTAGGATAAATTTTCACTTCCAGCATTATAGATATTACCTATTGCTACTTAGACTCAGGTATTGTCTTCTCCCATGTGCTCCTTTTTGTATTTACATAAAACATTTTCCCCAGTATGTCCCAATATCTAACAAATCAAGTTAAAAAAGAAAGGAACAGAAACAACATTTTCTTAAAAGGCCTTTATAAATGTATCCCATACATGTGTTTGTACATACATGTAGATTGAACATGAGGTCTATGTAGGTGACTGTACACAACATATGCCAGGGTCGGCACGCTTAGATGGTGGAATTAAATGCCATAGTAATATGAGGAAAAACTCAAATGGAGAAAATATATTTTATATTTATTTGAGGGACTTTGAGAGGTGAGATTGCACCTGTGACATGATCTTGACATGTTGGTAGTTACGCTGACAAGCTGCTCTACCACGCATGTATGGATATGTGGTTGGCCCTCCTGAGCCTGCTTTGCCAACGACTTGTCTCATTTGTGGTTGGAACTGAAATGATTTAGGCCCCGCCCACTTGATTCAGCCACGCCTATTATTGCATCATCTGCCTGTTTGTCTCGCTGGCTACACCATGGAGTCCAAGACCATCATCCTACACTGACCTCCACCGGAGGATTTTCATGTTATCTGTAAACTGAACTTCCAATTTAACGTGTCAATAAAATTCTGTTAACATTTAGTATAGTTCATGCTGTTTATTTAAAAATATTATTATTTCCCACAAATAACGTATGATATTTAGCAATTATCAGTTAATGTTCTAAGATAACGGGTCAGTTTAATTGGATCAAGGGCAATATCAACGTACTGAGAGCAACAGCTACATTTGGAACGTTGGAACCAATGGAATGTTCTATCAGGTCTATCACCATAGCAACCATAGGAATGGTCTAAGCAGAAGAACCAGGTCAATGGTTGCCATGGTGATAAGATCAACATTGAAACTTTGCACCAAAAAGGAATCATTTTGTTTTCCGTGTATTCTGCGCGACTTTTCAAGCCAGAAATGAAACAGAACCGAAATATCCATTTATGAAATATTACTTTTTACCTTTTGTTTTTTTTTTATTAAACAAAAATCCATTTCTGTAAGATTAAGCCAGGCTTTAAGGGACTTGTCTCATTTGTGGTTGGAACTGAAATGATTTAGACCCCGCCCACTTGATGCAGCCACGCCCACTATTGCATCATCAGCCTCTGTGATGTCATCATAGGAGGTTATATAAAGCAGGTGAAACTCAGACACTTCTCATTGCTCAGCAGAGCAGGCGAGTGAGAAGATGTTAGATACTCTTCTGATAATCGTGGGGTGCCTCTGCACCTTCATGATGCTTTTATTACTTGTTGGATTAGGAAAACGTAGTGGAGGACGAAAGGCAAATGAAGCCGACCTCTACCTAGAGATTATGTTCGCAATCGAACGCACAAACCACACCATGTTCCAGATACAGACCATAACGGGTCAGTTTAATTTGATCAACGTACTGAGAGCAACTGCTACGTTTGGAACGTTGGAACCAATGGAATGTTCTATCAGTTCTATCACCATAGCAACCATAGGAATGGTCTAAGCAGAAGAACCAAGTCAATGGTTGCCACGGTGATAAGATCAACATTGAAACTTTGCACCAAAAAAGAATCATTTTGTTTTCTGTGTATTCTGCGCGACTTTGGAAGCTAGAAATGAAACAGAACCGAAATATCCATTTATGAAATCTTACTTTTTACCTTTTGGAGGTTTTTTTTTAAACAAAAATCCATTTCAGCAAGATTAAGCCGGGCTTTAAGTGACTTACTTAAAATTGAAATTGATGTTTTAGCTAACTGAAGACTATTTAAAATTATGAAGCGTGGCAGTTAACGCCGTGATGACTCCATTAAAAACTATTTCAGCCAATCAAACATTTTCAGTGGGAGTCTTGTTTTTTTCGAGAGGCTCCAACCGTTCCTTGGCCTCCCCTTATAGACTTTTTACGTAAAAAGTGTGTGTGTGTGTGTGTGTGTGTAACAGAACATATACATGTCACAAATTGCATGCATTCTTTTTTCCTTTTGCTACATCATACAGCATAATATACAGAATTATGCTTTCATTATTTTGCTACATTGTAGCGGTTAACAGGTGACTCTGTGAAGCCACAATGTTGAACAAATATGATACAAAGGGTCTCAAAGCAACGCATAGCGCATTTTGCTCTTTTAAATCTAATGTTATAGAATCATGGAACCTGCCGACAGATCGGCCCCATTCGGCCCCCGTCTACTCGCCCGTTTCTCCTGCTGTAAAGACTCAAACCTTAATCAGTCGTTGGTCTTGTCTTAGATTCAGGAGCCGTATGTCTATCCCATGCATGTTTAATACCCTCACCTTAATAACATCACTCATCCTAGGATAAATTTTCACTTCCAGCATTAGAGATATTACCTATTGCTACTTAGACTCAGGTATTGTCTTCTCCCATGTGCTCCTTTTTGTATTTACATAAAACATTTTCCCCAGTATGTCCCAATATCTAACAAATCAAGTTAAAAAAAGAAAGGAACAGAAACAACATTTTCTTAAAAGGCCTTTATAAATGTATCCCATACATGTGTTTGTACATACATGTAGATTGAACATGAGGTCTATGTAGGTGACTGTACACAACATATGCCAGGGTCGGCACGCTTAGATGGTGGAATTAAATGCCATAGTAATATGAGGAAAAACTCAAATGGAGAAAATATATTTTATATTTATTTGAGGGACTTTGAGAGGTGAGATTGCACCTGTGACATGATCTTGACATGTTGGTAGTTACGCTGACAAGCTGCTCTACCACGCATGTATGGATATGTGGTTGGCCCTCCTGAGCCTGCTTTGCCAACGACTTGTCTCATTTGTGGTTGGAACTGAAATGATTTAGGCCCCGCCCACTTGATTCAGCCACGCCTATTATTGCATCATCTGCCTGTTTGTCTCGCTGGCTACACCATGGAGTCCAAGACCATCATCCTACACTGACCTCCACCGGAGGATTTTCATGTTATCTGTAAACTGAACTTCCAATTTAACGTGTCAATAAAATTCTGTTAACATTTAGTATAGTTCATGCTGTTTATTTAAAAATATTATTATTTCCCACAAATAACGTATGATATTTAGCAATTATCAGTTAATGTTCTAAGATAACGGGTCAGTTTAATTGGATCAAGGGCAATATCAACGTACTGAGAGCAACAGCTACATTTGGAACGTTGGAACCAATGGAATGTTCTATCAGGTCTATCACCATAGCAACCATAGGAATGGTCTAAGCAGAAGAACCAGGTCAATGGTTGCCATGGTGATAAGATCAACATTGAAACTTTGCACCAAAAAGGAATCATTTTGTTTTCCGTGTATTCTGCGCGACTTTTCAAGCCAGAAATGAAACAGAACCGAAATATCCATTTATGAAATATTACTTTTTACCTTTTGTTTTTTTTTTATTAAACAAAAATCCATTTCTGTAAGATTAAGCCAGGCTTTAAGGGACTTGTCTCATTTGTCGTTGGAACTGAAATGATTTAGACCCCGCCCACTTGATGCAGCCACGCCCACTATTGCATCATCAGCCTCTGTGATGTCATCATAGGAGGTTATATAAAGCAGGTGAAACTCAGACACTTCTCATTGCTCAGCAGAGCAGGCGAGTGAGAAGATGTTAGATACTCTTCTGATAATCGTGGGGTGCCTCTGCACCTTCATGATGCTTTTATTACTTGTTGGATTAGGAAAACGTAGTGGAGGACGAAAGGCAAATGAAGCCGACCTCTACCTAGAGATTATGTTCGCAATCGAACGCACAAACCACACCATGTTCCAGATACAGACCATAACGGGTCAGTTTAATTTGATCAACGTACTGAGAGCAACTGCTACGTTTGGAACGTTGGAACCAATGGAATGTTCTATCAGTTCTATCACCATAGCAACCATAGGAATGGTCTAAGCAGAAGAACCAAGTCAATGGTTGCCACGGTGATAAGATCAACATTGAAACTTTGCACCAAAAAGGAATCATTTTGTTTTCTGTGTATTCTGCGCGACTTTGGAAGCTAGAAATGAAACAGAACCGAAATATCCATTTATGAAATCTTACTTTTTACCTTTTGGAGGTTTTTTTTTAAACAAAAATCCATTTCAGCAAGATTAAGCCGGGCTTTAAGTGACTTACTTAAAATTGAAATTGATGTTTTAGCTAACTGAAGACTATTTAAAATTATGAAGCGTGGCAGTTAACGCCGTGATGACTCCATTAAAAACTATTTCAGCCAATCAAACATTTTCAGGGGGAGTCTTGTTTTTTTCGAGAGGCTCCAACCGTTCCTTGGCCTCCCCTTATAGACTTTTTACGTAAAAAGTGTGTGTGTGTGTGTGTGTGTGTGTAACAGAACATATACATGTCACAAATTGCATGCATTCTTTTTTCCTTTTGCTACATCATACAGCATAATATACAGAATTATGCTTTCATTATTTTGCTACATTGTAGCGGTTAACAGGTGACTCTGTGAAGCCACAATGTTGAACAAATATGATACAAAGGGTCTCAAAGCAACGCATAGCGCATTTTGCTCTTTTAAATCTAATGTTATAGAATCATGGAACCTGCCGACAGATCGGCCCCATTCGGCCCCCGTCTACTCGCCCGTTTCTCCTGCTGTAAAGACTCAAACCTTAATCAGTCGTTGGTCTTGTCTTAGATTCAGGAGCCGTATGTCTATCCCATGCATGTTTAATACCCTCACCTTAATAACATCACTCATCCTAGGATAAATTTTCACTTCCAGCATTAGAGATATTACCTATTGCTACTTAGACTCAGGTATTGTCTTCTCCCATGTGCTCCTTTTTGTATTTACATAAAACATTTTCCCCAGTATGTCCCAATATCTAACAAATCAAGTTAAAAAAAGAAAGGAACAGAAACAACATTTTCTTAAAAGGCCTTTATAAATGTATCCCATACATGTGTTTGTACATACATGTAGATTGAACATGAGGTCTATGTAGGTGACTGTACACAACATATGCCAGGGTCGGCACGCTTAGATGGTGGAATTAAATGCCATAGTAATATGAGGAAAAACTCAAATGGAGAAAATATATTTTATATTTATTTGAGGGACTTTGAGAGGTGAGATTGCACCTGTGACATGATCTTGACATGTTGGTAGTTACGCTGACAAGCTGCTCTACCACGCATGTATGGATATGTGGTTGGCCCTCCTGAGCCTGCTTTGCCAACGACTTGTCTCATTTGTGGTTGGAACTGAAATGATTTAGGCCCCGCCCACTTGATTCAGCCACGCCTATTATTGCATCATCTGCCTGTTTGTCTCGCTGGCTACACCATGGAGTCCAAGACCATCATCCTACACTGACCTCCACCGGAGGATTTTCATGTTATCTGTAAACTGAACTTCCAATTTAACGTGTCAATAAAATTCTGTTAACATTTAGTATAGTTCATGCTGTTTATTTAAAAATATTATTATTTCCCACAAATAACGTATGATATTTAGCAATTATCAGTTAATGTTCTAAGATAACGGGTCAGTTTAATTGGATCAAGGGCAATATCAACGTACTGAGAGCAACAGCTACATTTGGAACGTTGGAACCAATGGAATGTTCTATCAGGTCTATCACCATAGCAACCATAGGAATGGTCTAAGCAGAAGAACCAGGTCAATGGTTGCCATGGTGATAAGATCAACATTGAAACTTTGCACCAAAAAGGAATCATTTTGTTTTCCGTGTATTCTGCGCGACTTTTCAAGCCAGAAATGAAACAGAACCGAAATATCCATTTATGAAATATTACTTTTTACCTTTTGTTTTTTTTTTATTAAACAAAAATCCATTTCTGTAAGATTAAGCCAGGCTTTAAGGGACTTGTCTCATTTGTGGTTGGAACTGAAATGATTTAGACCCCGCCCACTTGATGCAGCCACGCCCACTATTGCATCATCAGCCTCTGTGATGTCATCATAGGAGGTTATATAAAGCAGGTGAAACTCAGACACTTCTCATTGCTCAGCAGAGCAGGCGAGTGAGAAGATGTTAGATACTCTTCTGATAATCGTGGGGTGCCTCTGCACCTTCATGATGCTTTTATTACTTGTTGGATTAGGAAAACGTAGTGGAGGACGAAAGGCAAATGAAGCCGACCTCTACCTAGAGATTATGTTCGCAATCGAACGCACAAACCACACCATGTTCCAGATACAGACCATAACGGGTCAGTTTAATTTGATCAACGTACTGAGAGCAACTGCTACGTTTGGAACGTTGGAACCAATGGAATGTTCTATCAGTTCTATCACCATAGCAACCATAGGAATGGTCTAAGCAGAAGAACCAAGTCAATGGTTGCCACGGTGATAAGATCAACATTGAAACTTTGCACCAAAAAGGCATCATTTTGTTTTCTGTGTATTCTGCGCGACTTTGGAAGCTAGAAATGAAACAGAACCGAAATATCCATTTATGAAATCTTACTTTTTACCTTTTGGAGGTTTTTTTTTAAACAAAAATCCATTTCAGCAAGATTAAGCCGGGCTTTAAGTGACTTACTTAAAATTGAAATTGATGTTTTAGCTAACTGAAGACTATTTAAAATTATGAAGCGTGGCAGTTAACGCCGTGATGACTCCATTAAAAACTATTTCAGCCAATCAAACATTTTCAGGGGGAGTCTTGTTTTTTTCGAGAGGCTCCAACCGTTCCTTGGCCTCCCCTTATAGACTTTTTACGTAAAAAGTGTGTGTGTGTGTGTGTGTGTGTAACAGAACATATACATGTCACAAATTGCATGCATTCTTTTTTCCTTTTGCTACATCATACAGCATAATATACAGAATTATGCTTTCATTATTTTGCTACATTGTAGCGGTTAACAGGTGACTCTGTGAAGCCACAATGTTGAACAAATATGATACAAAGGGTCTCAAAGCAACGCATAGCGCATTTTGCTCTTTTAAATCTAATGTTATAGAATCATGGAACCTGCCGACAGATCGGCCCCATTCGGCCCCCGTCTACTCGCCCGTTTCTCCTGCTGTAAAGACTCAAACCTTAATCAGTCGTTGGTCTTGTCTTAGATTCAGGAGCCGTATGTCTATCCCATGCATGTTTAATACCCTCACCTTAATAACATCACTCATCCTAGGATAAATTTTCACTTCCAGCATTATAGATATTACCTATTGCTACTTAGACTCAGGTATTGTCTTCTCCCATGTGCTCCTTTTTGTATTTACATAAAACATTTTCCCCAGTATGTCCCAATATCTAACAAATCAAGTTAAAAAAAGAAAGGAACAGAAACAACATTTTCTTAAAAGGCCTTTATAAATGTATCCCATACATGTGTTTGTACATACATGTAGATTGAACATGAGGTCTATGTAGGTGACTGTACACAACATATGCCAGGGTCGGCACGCTTAGATGGTGGAATTAAATGCCATAGTAATATGAGGAAAAACTCAAATGGAGAAAATATATTTTATATTTATTTGAGGGACTTTGAGAGGTGAGATTGCACCTGTGACATGATCTTGACATGTTGGTAGTTACGCTGACAAGCTGCTCTACCACGCATGTATGGATATGTGGTTGGCCCTCCTGAGCCTGCTTTGCCAACGACTTGTCTCATTTGTGGTTGGAACTGAAATGATTTAGGCCCCGCCCACTTGATTCAGCCACGCCTATTATTGCATCATCTGCCTGTTTGTCTCGCTGGCTACACCATGGAGTCCAAGACCATCATCCTACACTGACCTCCACCGGAGGATTTTCATGTTATCTGTAAACTGAACTTCCAATTTAACGTGTCAATAAAATTCTGTTAACATTTAGTATAGTTCATGCTGTTTATTTAAAAATATTATTATTTCCCACAAATAACGTATGATATTTAGCAATTATCAGTTAATGTTCTAAGATAACGGGTCAGTTTAATTGGATCAAGGGCAATATCAACGTACTGAGAGCAACAGCTACATTTGGAACGTTGGAACCAATGGAATGTTCTATCAGGTCTATCACCATAGCAACCATAGGAATGGTCTAAGCAGAAGAACCAGGTCAATGGTTGCCATGGTGATAAGATCAACATTGAAACTTTGCACCAAAAAGGAATCATTTTGTTTTCCGTGTATTCTGCGCGACTTTTCAAGCCAGAAATGAAACAGAACCGAAATATCCATTTATGAAATATTACTTTTTACCTTTTGTTTTTTTTTTATTAAACAAAAATCCATTTCTGTAAGATTAAGCCAGGCTTTAAGGGACTTGTCTCATTTGTGGTTGGAACTGAAATGATTTAGACCCCGCCCACTTGATGCAGCCACGCCCACTATTGCATCATCAGCCTCTGTGATGTCATCATAGGAGGTTATATAAAGCAGGTGAAACTCAGACACTTCTCATTGCTCAGCAGAGCAGGCGAGTGAGAAGATGTTAGATAC